>NC_084749.1:47204559-47214559 GCF_033978785.1 Entelurus aequoreus | reverse complement strand
TGGACTGGACTCCCACACTATTATGTTAGATCCACTATGGACTGGACTCTCACACTTATGTTAGATCGACTATGGATTGGACTCTCACACTATTATGTTAGATCCACTATGGACGGGACTCTCACACTATTATGTTAGATCCACTATGGACTGGACTCTCACACTTATGTTAGATCCACTATGGATTGGACTCTCACACTATTATGTTAGATCCACTATGGACTGGACTCTCACTATTATGTTAGATCCACTATGGACGGGACTCTCACACTATTATGTTAGATCTACTATGGACTGGGCTCTCACTATTATGTTAGATCCACTATGGACTGGGCTCTCACTATTATGTTGGATCCACTATGGACTGGACTCTCACTATTATGTTAGATCCACTATGGACTGGGCTCTCACTATTATGTTAGATGCACTATGGACTGGACTCTCACTATTATGTTAGATCGACTATGGACTGGACTCTCACACTATTATGTTAGATCCACTATGGACTGGACTCTCACACTTATGTTAGATCGACTATGGACTGGACTCTCACACTATTATGTTAGATCCACTATGGACTGGACTCTCACAATATTATGCTAGATCCACTCGACGTCCATTGCACCGGTCGCCCGGGGGGGGTTTCTCATTGTCCCATTGGGTTGAGTTTTTCCTTGCCCTGATGTGGTATCTGAGCCGACGATGTCGTTGTGGCTTGTGCAGCCCTTTGAGACACTCGTGATTTAGGGCTATATAAGTAAACATTGATTGAACGTTGAACCTGTTGTTCACAACGTCAGAGCAGCTAGGCGTGGTTTTACGGAACAAAACCGTGTATAACACCACATGTTAGCTCTAATTGTTCTATTGTTATAATGAAGTTATGAGTCCAACAGTGGCGTGGGGCGAGTAAACCAGTGGTTGTACCTCATTAACAAAAGCCTCTCAAAACCTTTTGTCAGAAAGTCTATTCCTTCTCGGACCAAACCTCCCAGACTGAAGAGCCGTTCCACAGGAGCACTCGATGGGGTTGGAGAGTTATACTTTATGAAAATGTTCTTAATTTTTGGAAACCGATGCAGAATCTGAAGTTCATATGAGTTTGAATTTTGGACAACTGACAGCTGCGAGAAGGGCATCTTTGTCGTACCGCACACCGGCAAAACGAGTCTGGATAGCCTAGAAAATACACTATATTGGCAAAAGTATTTGGCCACCTGCCTTGACTCACATATGAACTTGAAGTGAAATTGTGGACGTCGTGTCCTCCGGACCAAAGAGGAAAAGAACCATCCGGATTGTTATAGGCGCAAAGTGTAAAAGCCAGCATGTGTGATGGTATGGGGGTGCATTAGTGCCCAAGACATGGGTAACTTACACATCTGTGAAGGCGTCATTCATTAATGCTGAAAGGTACATACAGCTTTTGGAGCAACATATGTTGCCATCCATGCAACGTTATCATGGACGCCCCTGCTTATTTCAGCAAGACAATGCCAAACCACGTGTTACAACAGTGTGGGTTTGTAGTAAAAGACTAGACTGGCCTGCCTGTAGTCCAGACCTGTCTCCCATTGAAAATGTGTGGCGCATTATGAAGCCTAAAATACCACAACGGAGACCCCCGGACTGTTGAACAACTTAAGCTGTACATCAAGCAAGAATGGGAAAGAATTCCACCTGAGAAGCTTCAAAAATGTGTCTCCTCAGTTCCCAAACGTTTACTGAGTGTTGTTAAAAGGAAAGGCCATGTAACACAGTGGTAAAAATGCCAATATGCCAACTTTTTTGCAACGTGTTGCTGCCATTAAATTCTAAGTTAATGATTATTTGCAAAAAAAAAATAAGTTTCTCAGTTTGAAAATTAAAAACCTCTAAAGGCCTTAGTGGCCACATGCGTGGACAGCACCTTTTAGCTCTTATTTCCAAAATTGTGTACACTACTTAATTGGGGTCTTATGGCCACTTATGTGGACACTTATACTGCCATCTGGTGGTGTCAGAAGAGTATAACATACAATGGAATTTGGGAAAAAAAGTGTAAAAATAAGAATTAGCAAGTCACTAAACATTAAGTACACGTTTGTGTACTTATGGACTAAGTACACCATATCAAAAGATGATTCTTATTTTTTATTCTAATTAGGGTCCAATAAGCCCAAATAGCAAAGATAAATAAAAAGCTTGTAAACAAACAGCTTGGGCCTTAAGATGTCTTTGCAGTCTATTCAATTGAATATAAGTTGAAAAGGCTTTGCAAATCATTGTATTCTGTTTTTAATCACCATTTACACAACGTGCCAACGTCGCTGGTTCTATATTATTTGACCTGCACGCCACTCGTCGTCTCTGCACCCTGGGGTCACACCAGCGACGCCACGCTCAGCCTAGTAAAGACAGCATTCCCCTGATTCCATATCGTAACAGTTATTTTAAATATTAGGGGAAAATTCCCACATAATTAGGCCATTTTTAAATAGGTGATTAATATTATTTCAGAAGAATAATTTCTATTCATATAAAACATAATTAATTATTTAAATTAATAACAATTTAAATGAATATATTATACATATAGTCAAGAATACGATTTTTAGGTTTTCTTATGATGGCGCTTGTCCTATTTTGACAAACAGTAATATGGTGTCACGTCTATCTCTCTTCACACCATTGCTCAAAGGGACTAAAGACTCTCTGGTTCTGTGTTGACACATATACATATCACACAGCGGGATTAGCATGACGCTCACTGTAACAAACCTCTCTTTTGAGGAATGGGTGTGTGGGGGGGGGGGGGGGGAAGCATCCTCTTCTATAGTGGAGGTGCCCAGCCAGAAAATAGCATACTTAGACAACAATGGCGTGGTAAGTACCTTAGCAAGGATCAGTACTGGCAGAGTGAAACACATTACAAAACAATGGTTGACTGCCTGCCTGCTTGGCTGGCTGTCAGAGCCTGTGAGCCGCCGTGAGCCGCCGCGCTGATGTTTGCCGTGCGGGGGGAACACACACATCATCATCTCGCGCCTCGACACAGTAAGTACCGGCGTGAATGACTGGTCACAGCCCGTCTAATCCTCGCCTGCAGAGCACACACATATCTGCCGTGATCCTCCTGTGATGCTCAGACCTAAACAGGACAGAAGAAGAAAGGATGGAAACTAGAGATGTCCGATAATATCGGACTGCCGATATTATCGGCCGATAAATGCCTTAAAATGTAATACCGGAAATTATCGGTATCAAAAAAGTCAAATTTAGGACTTTTTAAAACGCCGCTGTAAGGAGTGGTACACGGACGTAGAGAGAAGTGCACTGCAAAAACTGAAATCTAAGTAAGATGAAATATCTCAAATAAGTACCGTATTTCCTTGAATTGGCGCAGGGAATATAGTATTCGCACGTCTAGAATTACTGCCGGGTCAAACTTGTTTCTCAAAATAATTAACGCATGCTTGGCCTTATCGCCGGTTTATTATTGAAGCTGGATCAAATTCGTTTCGCAAAATATTAATTTTATTATCGCATGTCTGTAATTTTCGCCGGGTCAAACTCGTTTCGCAAAATATTTAGCATATGGCTAGAACTTCCACCGGGTCAAATTCGTTACGTCACGAGTGACGCATCTGTCCTCATTTTCAAAATGGAGGAAACTGCTTTCAGTAGTTTACAATCGCACAAAGGAAAAAAGATAAAGAGCTTTTCAGTAGGATTTAAGGTCCAAGCTATTGAATACCTGTACAGTATGCTAAAGAGAACAGTAAGCAGCTATGTTTTATTAATATACCGTAGCTGCGTGTGTCAAATACTGTATAAGTCATTAAATGACTCCCGCCTCCTGGTGGTAGAGGGCGCTGCCGCGCTAGTGATCCTTCTTGCGACTTCCGGTACTGCAGAAGAAGTGAACACACGCAGCAAGAGATTTTTTTTTCTGTCCTCTGCCTGAACTTTTAAAATGGAGGATTACATACATAAAATAAAACAGTTTTCTAAACTGAACTTTCAATCGAAGCAGGAGGTAATAATTAAAGGAATATCTCCATCGAAACAGAGACTTTTAAAACTGAAGAAAGAAAATAAGGAAGACTTCTATAAACAAGTTATCGATGCTTTTGGTCAGAAGGAGCTGCAAATGGACTCCATTTATAAGTACAGGTAAGACCATAATAACGTTTTTTTTAATTAAATGTGCTTTTCATGATGGTATGCTTACATCACACTCAAAGCGCACGCCTAAATTTTATGGATTCCTTTTGGTAAACGCCGGAGTGAGAAGAGGTTTTAAAATAATTACCGCATGCACGGCCATCCCGCCGGTTTCCGGTAAACGCAGGTGTGACAGGAGGTTTTAAATTAATTAACGCCCCTGCGGCTATTCAAGGAAATACGGTATGTCTAATAAGATAATTCTTCTCACTAAGCAGATTTGATGTTAGAGTGTTTTACTTGTTTTAAGTGTTTTGGTCCTATATCAGGGGTGTCCAAACTTTTTCCACTGAGGGCCGCACATGGAAAAATTAAAGCATGTGGGGGCCATTTTGACATTTTTCATTTTCAAACCAAAACAAAATATATGCATTTTTTTTTTTTTATTTTACCTTTAGGGGTCCCAGGGACAATCAATCAATCAATCAATCAATGTTTATTTATAAAGCCCTAAATCACAAGTGTCTCAAAGGGCTGTATACTAATACTAATTATTATATTGATTGTTATTATGAATATACTGAACTAATTACATTATATTTTATCTGAAGCTGATATAGAGATTTAAGTGTTGATTGTAAAAAAAAAAAATTAAAAAAAAGCAAAAAAAAAAAAAAGCATGACCTTTTTGAGTGGGGCACTTTTGGATCCCCAAGAATTTTATTGGAATTAAAAAATACATTTTGCTATTAATTATTGACCTATTTAGGGATCCAATTACTTCACGTCAAATATTCCACTTTGAAAATATTTTTGGGAAAAATACTGTATATTTTATATTTTTTACCCAAAAAATAGGATTTTGACAAAAAGCTCATAAAATGTATTTTTAAAAAAAAAATCAATTTAAAAAAAAAAATATATATATATATATATATATATATATATATATATATATATATATATATATATATTTGAAGTCGATCGAACTTCAAATATGAAGTTGAATTAGGGATTCAAGTGTTTAATAAAAAATAATCAATCAATCAATGTTTATTTATATAGCCCTAAATCACAAGTGTCTCAAAGGGCTGTACAAGCCACAACGACATCCTCGGTACAGAGCCCACATACGGGCAAGGAAAAACTCACCCCAGTGGGACGTCGGTGAATGACTATGAGAAACCTTGGAGAGGACCGCATATGTGGGTAACCCCCCCCCTCTAGGGGAGACCGAAAGCAATGGATGTCGAGTGGGTCTGACATAACATTGTGAAAGTCCAGTCCACAGTGGATCCAACACATCAGCGGGAGTCCAGTCCACAGCGGGGCCAACAGGAAACCATCCCGAGCGGAGACGGGTCAGCAGCGCAGAGATGTCCCCAACCGATGCACAGGCTAGTGGTCCACCCGGGGTCCCGGCTCTGGACAGCCAGCACTTCATCCATGGCCACCGGACCTATGCAACTCCCCCTCGCAAGGGACAGGGGAGAAGAGGAGAGAAGAAAAGAAACGGCAGATCAACTGGTCTAAAAAAGGGGGGTCTATTTAAAGGCTAGATTATACAAATGAGTTTTAAGATGGGACTTAAATGCTTCTACTGAGGTAGGATCTCTAACTGTTACCGGGAGGGCATTCCAGAGTACTGGAATAAAGGGTCTCAGTCATTAAAATGTTAAAAATAAGTCAGATTATTATTATTATTTAATTATTTAACGCTTACAGTAAATCTCTATATCAACTTCAAGTTGATATAAAGTAATACAAATTAAAAAAAATGTTTTATGGCTTTTCTGTCAAAAACAACTTAGTTTTTTTTTTTATAGTAAAACTGAAATATACAGTTTTTATTAATAAGAGCCCTAAAAGATCAATAATGCAGGACACCATTGATTTTAATTATTTCGCTAAATATATTAGGGATCCAAAAGGTGCCCCGCTCATAAAGTGATACATTTTTATTAGATTTTTCTTTTACTTTCAACACTTAAGTTACGAGATCAACTTCAGACATATCTGTCGATTTTATGCTGGAACTATTATTTTGTTTGTTTTATGCGCTTTTGTCAAAGAACACTTTGATGTTTTTATATGGCTACTACACAATATATGCAATATTTACCACATAAAACATTTTAAAGTGAAATATTTGAAGTAAGTGGAGCCCTGAAAATAATTCATTATAAGATGGATTTTTTTGTCATTATTTTTGTTTTTTGGAGCAATGGCAAAAAAAGAAAAATGAAGAAAGACAAAAGAAAAAAAAAAACAGCCTGCATGGCAGCTTTTGTGTCAACATTGCAACTTTTTCTCGTTAGATTTCACCTCATTCCACTTTTTTTAAATGTTCTTTTTTATTTTTACAATAGTATTTCCAGAATGTGTGGCGGGCCGGTAAACAATTAGCTGCGGGCCTCAAATGGCCCCCGGGCCGCACTTTGGACACCCCTGTCCTAAATGATCTCAGTAAGATATTACAGCTTGTTGCTGAGATTTGATGACCTATATTGAGTAAAACATGCTTGAAACTAGAATATCAACTGTTGCAAAGCTGTGTCATCAACACTCACAAGTATAAAACTACCTTTTTAAAGTAATAATTTCTTATTTCAAGCATGAAAAAAAAAATCATGACTTTGACACAATTGTGTCTCATAATTAAAACAGATGACAGCCAAATGGACTTTGCTGTTTTATTTTCAATGAAACAATAGAAAATACGTACTCATATAGTAGTACAGTTGGCACAGTACTGTAAAATGACAGTTAATATTTAAATATTTAACATTTCTAACAATTTTGAACAGAAATAGTTCATGCACATTCAGATGAATTCTTCAAAATTACAATAAAAAAATTTTTGGGCCGGGGGCCGGGCTGTATATATGCACACTAATTGACTGAAAGAGCACACACTTGGCGCGATTATGTCATGTTATCGATGGAAAAATGCATTTTTAGACTATATGATTTGCCTGAGCGGCTAGGAGGAGACCCCGAGAGTAACAAGCGCTTGCCTTGTTGCCTTTCCATTAAGAACAATACATTTGTTTTTAGTATAAGTTTGCTGGTTTCAAGAAATGTAATGCCGAGCGCATATCATTATGTTAAGATAATGGCACTAGCATTTACTTCATTTAAGAATATTTTTCAACATATTGAGCAAAAAGGTCTTATTTTTATTTATTTTTTACCAAGAAAAGTGCACTTGTTATTAGTGAGAATATACTTATTTGAAGGTATTTTGGGGTTCATTGAAGTTAGCTAATTTTTACTTGTTTTGGAAAGTCTTGACAAGCCAAATTTTCTTGTTCTATTAGCTGCTAATTTTGCTTAGTTCAAATAAAATACCCCAAATTTTTGAATATTTGTTTTCTTGTTTTTGAACACTGACTTTTTGCAATGTACAGAGCAGTTGTGTCTCCCAGTCATACTTGCCAACCCTCCCGATTTTCCCGGGAGACTCCCGAATATCAGTGCCCCTCCCGAAAATCTCCCGGGGCAACCATTCTCCCGAATTTCTCCCAATTTCCACCCAGACAACAATATTGGGGGCGTGCCTTTAAGGCACTGCCTTTGCGTGCCGGCCCAATCACATAATATCTACGGCTTTTCACACAAGGCATACTTGGTCAACAGCCATACAGGTCACACTGAGGGTGTACGTATAAACAACATTAACACTGTTACAAATATGCGCCACCCTGTGAACCCACACCAAACAAGAATGACAAACACATCTGCACCGTAACACAACATAAACACAACAGAACAAATACCCAGAACCCCTTGCAGCACTAACTCTGACATGATCTGTGGTCTGGATCATGTTTTTGTTATTTTCTGTTCGTTTTGGACTCTATTAGTTCCTGTTTGTGACACTTCTGAGTTTGGTTTGGTTGCCATGGCAGCTTATTGTTTTCACCTGCCTCTGGTGTTCGGGATGCTCACCTGTGTCTAATCAGAGGCACTATTTAAGCCTGCTAACTAATTTAAGCCATCCTAACATTGCTTGTTTTCATGTCCGATTCCAAGTTTATGCTAGTTGTTCGATTCATGCCGTGTCCACGTAAGTGTTAGTTGTTTCATGCCACAGTAAGTCTTGTTTGTTCCATGCCATAGTCCATGTTAAGTGTTTAGCTTCTATGTTTCCTGCGTTAAGTTTTTTTTTTGTTCGTTAGCTTCTCGTGTGAACGAAACGCTTTTCTTTGGTTCCGGCCTTTGTGATGTGTAGGATTAATTGAGAAAATAAATATGTTCCTACCTGCAAGCCTTGTCCGGAATAGTCCGTTTGCATCCCGGGAGGACAAACCTCGCAGTAAGCTGCGACCCCCCCGTTATGACTAACTCTTCCGGGACGCTACAATATACACCTCCGCTACCCAAAACCCCGCCCCCCAACCCCGCCCACCTCCACCTCCTCATGCTCTCTCAGGGAGAGCATGTCCCAAATTCCAAGCTGCTGTTTTGAGGCATGTTAAAAAAAATAATGCACTTTGTGACTTCAATAATAAATATGGCAGTGCCATGTTGGCATTTTTTTTTTCCATAACTTGAGTTGATTTATTTTGGAAAACCTTGTTACATTGTTTAATGCATCCAGCGGGGCATCACAACAAAATTAAGCATAATAATGTGTTAATTCCACGACTGTATATATCGGTATCGGTTGATATCGGAATCGGTAATTAAGAGTTGGACAATATCAGAATATCAGATATCGGCAAAAAAGACATTATCGGATATCTCTAATAGAAACGATTGAAAAAGGTCAGTTTGAATCAAATAAATAACATACTTTTTAGGTCCTCTAATCATATTCCTGCAAACTCCAGTGAAATACAAAATGTAATATTTTTGTCAGGAACTTGCGTGGGGATAGTCGGCGTGACTCCAGGATGAAGAGCGAGGAAGCGATGTGCAGGTAATCAGTGTTGTCCCGATACCAATATTTTGGTACTTTTCTAAATAAAAAGGGGACCACAAAAAATGTCATTATTGGCTTTATTTAACAAAAAATCTTAGGGTACATTAAACATATGTTTATTATTGCAAGTTTGTCCTTAAATAAAATAGTGAACATACAAGACAACTTGTCTTTTAGTAGTAAGTAAACAAACAAAGACTCCTAATTAGTCTGCTGGCATATGCAGTAACACATTTATCATTCTATTATTTTGTCAACATTATGATGGACAAACTGTAAACATTTTTACTGGTGTTTTCTGTTTCAACATGTTCGATCTACACTCCTGTTCAAATGTAATAATCACTTATTCTTCTGTTCCTTGATACTTTACATTAGTTTTGGATGATACCACACATTTGGGTATCAATCCGATACCAAGTAGTTACAGGATGAGACAATTGAGACAATATTCAAAGTCCTCATGTGTCCAAAGACATATTTCCTGACTTTATAAACATAATATAATTTTTTTTTTAAATTAAATAAGATTTTGTGATGCTAAAAAATATCGATGTAATGATAGTAGTATCGACTAGATACGCTCCGGTACTTGGTATCATTACAGTGGATGTTAGGTGTAGATCCACCGATGGCGTTTGTTTACAGTGTAGCGTCCCGGAAGAGTTTCTTCTGCAGGGAATTCTGGGAATTAATTCTGTAGTGTTTGTGTTTATTCTCCCAAAATGTGTTTGTCGTTGTTGTTTAGTGTGCTTTCACTCTATGGCACATGTTTATGACAGTGTTGCCATTGTTCATACTGTCACCCTTAGTGTGACATGTATGGCTGTTGAGTAAGTATGCCCTTCATTCACTTGTATGCAGTGCATTCAATGTCAAGATGCTCGTCTGCATGACACGGGGTGGGAAATCGGTACTTTTTAGAGG
>NC_084749.1:47094559-47199559 GCF_033978785.1 Entelurus aequoreus | reverse complement strand
TTTACAAGAAAAGCTTAACATTTTGGCAATTTTATGAAAAGAGTCGTCATTTTACTCGACAAATGTCACAATTGTATAAGAAAACTTAAAAATGTTGCCAATATTATAATAATAATCGGAATTTCACTTGGCAAAAATATGACAAAAGTCATAATTTTACTCAAAAAATTTCACTATTTTACAAGAAAAACGGAACATTTGTGCAATATTATGATAAAAGTTGGAATTTTACCCAATAACAGTCGCAATTTTCCAAGAAAAGCTTAACATTTTGGCAATTTTATGAAAATAGTCGTCATTTTACTCAACGAGTCACAATTTTATAAGAAAACTTAAAAATGTTGGCAATATTATAATAATAATCTGAATTTTACTTGGCAAAAATATGACAAGTCATAATTTTACTCAAAAAATGTCACTATTTTACCAGAAAAACGGAACATTTGTGCAATATTATGATAAAAGTTGGAATTTTACCCAAAAACCATCGCAATTTTCCAATAAAAGCTTAAAATCTTGGCAATTTTATGAAAAGAGTCGTAATTTTACTCGACAAAAGTCACAATTTTGTAAGAAAACTTAAAAATGTTGGTAATATTGTAATAATAATCTGAATTTTACTTGGCAAAAATATGACAAAAGTCATCATTTTACACAAAAAATTTCACTATTTTACAAAAAAAATTTAACATTTGTGCAATATTATGATAACAGTCGCAATTTACCAAGAAAAGCTTAAAATCTTGGCAATTTTATAAAAAGAGTCATAATTTTACTCGACAAAAGTCACAATTTTACAAGAAAAACGGAACATTTGTGCAATGTTATGATAAAAGTTAGGTTTTACTCAATAACAGTCGCAATTTTCCAAGAAAAGCTTAGAATCTTGGCATTTTTATGAAAAGAGTCGTAATTTTACTCGACCAAAGTCACAATTGTATAAGAAAACTTAAAAATGTTGGCAATATTATAATAATAATCTGAATTTTACTTGGCAAAAATATGACAAGTCATAATTTTACTCAAAAAATGCCACTATTTTACAAGAAAAACGGAACATTTGTGCAATATTATGATAAAAGTTGAAATGTTACCCAATAACAGTCGCAATTTTCCAAGAAAAGCTTAACATTTGGGCAATTTTATGAAAATAGTCGTCATTTTACTCAACAAAAGTCACAGTTTTATAAGAAAACTTAAAAATGTTGGCAAAATTATCATAATAATCGGAATTGTACTTGGCAAAAATATGACAAAAGTCATAATTTTACTCAAAAAATGTCACTATTTTACAAGAAAAACGGAACATTTGTGCAATATTATGATAAAAGTTGGAATTTTACTCAATAACAATCACAATTTTCCAAGAAAAGCTTAAAATGTTGGCAATTTTATGAATAGAGTCGTAATTTTACTCAAAAGTTACAATTTTATAAGAAAACTTAAAAATGTTGACAATATTATAATAATAATCTGAATTTTACCTGGCAAAAATATAACAAAAGTCATCATTTTACTCACAAAATTTCACTATTTTACTAGAAAAACGGAACATTTGTGCAATATTATGATAAAAGTTGGAATTTTACTCAATAACAGTCGCAATTTTACAAGAAAAGCTTAACATTTTGGCAATTTTATGAAAACAGTCGTCATTTTACTCGACAAATGTCACAATTGTATAAGAAAACTTAAAAATGTTGGCAATATTATAATAATAATCGGAATTTCACTTGGCAAAAATATGACAAAAGTCATAATTTTACTCAAAAAATATCACTATTTTACAAGAAAAACGGAACATTTGTGCAATATTATGATAAAAGTTGGAATTTTACCCAATAACAGTCGCAATTTTCCAAGAAAAGCTTAACATTTTGGCAATTTTATGAAAATAGTCATCATTTTACTCAACGAGTCACAATTTTATAAGAAAACTTAAAAATGTTGGCAATATTATAATAATAATCTGAATTTTACTTGGGAAAAATATGACAAGTCATAATTTTACTCAAAAAATGTCACTATTTTACAAGAAAAACGGAACATTTGTGCAATATTATGATAAAAGTTGGAATTTTACCCAAAAACCATCGCAATTTTCCAAGAAAAGCTTAAAATCTTGGCAATTTTATGAAAAGAGTCGTAATTTTACTCGACAAAAGTCACAGTTTTATAAGAAAACTTAAAAATGTTGGCAATATTATAATAATAATCTGAATTTTACTTGGCAAAAATATGACAAAAGTCATAATTTTACTCAAAAAATGTCACTATTTTACGAGAAAAACTGAACATTTGTGCAATGTTATGATAAAAGTTGGAATTTTATTCAATAACAGTCGCAATTTTCCAAGAAAAGCTTAAAATCATGGCAATTTTATGAAAAGAGTCGTAATTTTACTCGACAAAAGTCAAAATTTTTTAAGAAAACTTAAAAATGTTGGCAATATAATAATAATAATAATCGGAATTTTACTTGGCAAAAATATGACAAAAGTCATAATTTTACTCAAAAAATGTCACTATTTTACAAGAAAAACTGAACATGTGTGCAATATTATGATACAAGTTGGAATTTTACTCAATAACAGTCGCAATTTTACAAGAAAATATTAAAATCTTGGCAATTTAATGAAAAGAGCCGTAATTTTACTCAACAAAAGTCACAATTTTATAAGAAAACTTAAAAATGTTGGCAATATTATAATAATAATCGTAGTTTTACTTGGCAAAAATATGACAAAAGTCATTATTTTACTCAAAAAATGTCACTATTTTACAAGAAAAACAGAACATTTGTGCAATATTATGATAAAAGTTGGAATTTTACTCAATAACAGTCGCAATTTTCCAAGAAAAGCTTAACATTTTGGCAATTTTATGAAAATAGTCGTCATTTTACTCAACAAAAGTCACAGTTTTATAAGAAAACTTAAAAATGTTGGCAAAATTATCATAATAATCGGAATTGTACTTGGCAAAAATATGACAAAAGTCATAATTTTACTCAAAAAATGTCACTATTTTACAAGAAAAACGGAACATTTGTGCAATGTTATGATAAAAGTTGGAATGTTACTCAATAACAGTCGCAATTTTCCAAGAAAAGCTTAAAATCTTGGCAATTTTATGAAAAGAGTCATAATTTTACTTGACAAAAGTCAAAAATTTTTAAGAAAACTTAAAAATGTTGGCAATATTATAATAATAATCGTAATTTTACTTGGCAAAAATATGACAAAAGTCATTATTTTACTCAAAAAATGTCACTATTTTACAAGAAAAACAGAACATTTGTGCAATATTATGATAAAAGTTGGAATGTTACTCATTAACAGTCGCAATTTTACAAGAAAATATTAAAATCTTGGCAATTTTATGAAAATAGTCGTAATTTTATTCGACAAAAGTCACAATTGTATAAGAAAACTTAAAAATGTTGGCAATATTATAATAATAATCTGAATTTTACTTGGCAAAAATATGACAAGTCATAATTTTACTCAAAAAATGTCACTATTTTACAAGAAAAACGGAACATTTGTGCAATATTATGATAAAAGTTGGAATTTTACTCAATAACAGTTGCAATTTTACAAGAAAAGCTTAACATTTTGGCAATTTTATGAAAAGAGTCGTAATTTTACTCGACAAAAGTCACAATTTTATAAGAAAACTTAAAAATGTTGGCATTATTATAATAATAATCTGAATTTTACTTGGCAAAAATATGACAAGTCATAATTTTACTCAAAAAATTTCACTATTTTACAAGAAGAAAAAGGGAACATTTGTGCAATATTATGACAAAAGTTGGAATTTTACTCAATAACAGCCGCAATTTACCAAGAAAAGCTTAAAATCTTGGCAATTTTATGAAAAGAGTCATAATTTTACTCGACAAAAGTCACAATTTTGTAAGAAAACTTAAAAATGTTGGCAATATTATCATAATAATCGGAATTGTACTTGGCAAAATTATGACAAAAGTCATAATTTTACTCAAAAAATTACACTATTTTACAAGAACAACAAAAATATTGGCAATATTGTGATAAAAGTCAGAATTTTATAAGACAAATGTCACCATTTTGCATTCAAAAGTAATAATTTTACATTAAAAAAAGGAATAATTTTATGACGAAAATATTGCAATATTACAGAAACAGAAAGAATATGAGAAATTGTTCCCAATTTTATATAATAAAAAGTCGACACATTGTGAGAAAAACACTGCTTTTACTTTTTGTTTGTAATCTTTTTTTAATCTTCATTATTTACTTCAAGTTATTGCAGTATGTCTCTATATACATATTTATTCATTTATATTGGCCAAAGGGGGCACATTTCAATTTATTACACACACTTGTTATTTCATATGTTGACCAGACGGGGAGCACTTTTAAAAGCGACACACAGTCAATTTTAAATATCTCCTTTTTGGGACCACCCTCATTTTGATAGATTTCACCACCAGGGGGTGCACATGAGACATTCTCTATTAGATGCAATGCATTTCCTGACTTTGGAGCAATGTTCACAGACTCTAGTATTTGGCTCTCGATTAGATGCAATGGTTTTCCGTATTGGGACCATGATTTATGTCATCTCTTGTTCACACCTCCTCATATGGAAGCTACTTTTCCTTGTTGATGTCTCAAGACGGGTAGAAATACAAGAACACACACCCACACACACACACACACACACACACACACACACACACACACACACACTTCAGCGATGCTCATGCACACTGGCCTCTCTCCCTCTCAGCTTTGGTGGCGGCTATGACCGTGTGTTTACTAAATTAACCCAAATCCTTTTTTTGGAGGGGTTTTTTTTTATAGCGTAATGGAATTTGCAAAGCTTTTTGAGAAGTGTCTATTTACTTGCTAATACGAGTATACCGTGTGTGTGCGGCAGAATATATTCTCTTTCACTTTGGCGGGTGTGTGCGCTTATTTCGTGTCTAACGTTGTGAGTGGAGGCAAACAAAATCTATTGAGTATACATATTGTGTATCTCTAAATGGGGATGTAACAACTAAACATCGGTCAAATCCTTTTCAACTTATATTCAATTGAATAGACTGCAAAGACAAGATACTTAACGTTCCAACTGGAAAACTTTGTTATTTTGTGCAAATATTAGCTCGTTTGGAATTTGATGCCTGCAACATGTTTCGAATAAGCCGGCACAAGTGGCAAAAAAGACTGAGAACGTTGAGGAATGCTCACTTATTTGCAACATCCCACAGGTGAACAGGCTAATTGGGAACAGGTGGGTGCCATGATTGGGTATAAAAGCAGCTTCCATGGAATGCTCGGTCATTCACAAACAAGGATGGGGCGAGGGTCACCACTTTGTCAACAAATGCCTGAGCAAATTGTTGAACAGTTTAAGAAAAACCTTTCTCAACCAGCTATTGCAAGGAATTTAGGGATTTCACCATCTACGGTCCGTGATATAATCAAAAGGTTCAGAGAATCTGGAGAAATACCCGCACGTAACTTTGAATGCCCGTGACCTTTGATCCCTCAGGCGGTACTGCATCAAAAAGCGACATCCGCGTGTAAACAATATCACCACATGATCTCATGAACACTTCAGTAAACCACTGTCAGTAACTACAGTTGATCGCTACATCTGTAAGTGCAAGTTAAATCTCTACTATGCAAAGTGAAAGCCATTTATCAACAACACCCAAGCTCATCTAAGATTGACTGATGCAAAGTGGAAAAGTGTTCTGTGGTCTGACGAGTCCACATTTCAAATTGTTTCCGGAAACTGTGGACGTCGTGTCCTCCGGACAAAAGAGGAAAAGAACCATCCGGATTGTTATAGGGTCAAAGTGTGAAAGCCAGCATGTGTGATGGTATGGGGGTGTATTAGTGCCCAAGACATGGGTAACTTACACATCTGTGAAGGCACCATTAATGCTGAAAGGTACATACAGCTTTTGGAGCAACATATGTTGCCATCCAAGCAATGTCATTTTATGGACTGGACTCTCACTATTATGTTAGATCCACTATGGACTGGACTCTCACTATTATGTTAGATCCACTATGGACTGGACTCTCACTATTATGTTAGATCCACTATGGACTGGACTCTCACTATTATGTTAGATCCACTATGGACTGGACTCTCACTATTATGTTAGAGCCATTATGGACTGGACTCTCACACTATTATGTTAGATCCACTATGGACTGGACTCTCACTATTATGTTAGATGCACTATGGACTGGACTCTCACACTATTATGTTAGATCCACTATGGACTGGACTCTCACTATTATGTTAGATCCACTATGGACTGGCCTCTCACTATTATGTTAGATCCACTATGGACTGGACTCTCAAACTATTATGTTAGATCCACTATGGACTGGACTCTCAAACTATTATGTTAGATCCACTATGGACTGGACTCTCAAACTATTATGTTAGATCCACTATGGACTGGACTCTCAAACTATTATGTTAGATCCACTATGGACTGGACTCTCACTATTATGTTAGATCCACTATGGACTGGACTCTCAAACTATTATGTTAGATCCACTATGGACTGGACTCTCACTATAATGTTAGATCCACTATGGACTGGACTCTCACAATATTATGCTAGACCAGGGGTCGGCAACCCGCGGCTCCGGAGCCGCATGCGGCTCCTTGACCACTCTGATGCGGCTCAGCTACATACATGCCGACCCCCCCGATTTTCCCAGGAGGTTTATGGATCTCAGTGTCTCTCCTAGATAACTCCCAGGGAAAAAATAATCTTATTTACACTCTAATTACTAAATAAAGGGCATGCCCTAATTGCACTGCAGTAATTGTCCTCTTTAGCATTTACATACAGCGTGCCAGTCCAGCCACATGTTGCATGTTGTTATTACTTGCACACACAAGAGACAGCAAAGCATACTTACTCATCAGCCACACAGCTTACACTGACGGTAGCCGTATCAAACAACTTTAACATTGTTACGTTACAAATATGCGCCACACTGTGAACCCACACCAAAAAATAATGAAAAACACATTTCTGGAGAACATCCCACCGTAACACAACATAAACACAACACAACCATTACCCAGAATCCCATGCAGCCCTAACTCTTCCGGTCTACATTATACACCCCCGCTACCACCAAATCCCCCCACACATCAACCCCCCCCCCCCCCCCCCCCCTCTCCGTGCGTTGGTTGAGCGGAAGAGTTAGGGCTGCATGGGATTCTGGGTATTGGTACCGTCAGTGTAACATGTGTGGCTGCTGAGCTAGTACGCCTTGCTGTCACTTACGTGGGCAAGCTGAAACTGCATTCTACATGTGGTCGAGCAGGTACACTTTTAGGGCAGACTGTAGAGGGCGCCAAATGCAGTGTCATCACGCTCTGATATTCGGGAGTCTCCCGGGAATAATGAGAGGGTTGGCAAGTATGACGCTATCAAGCGCCATTCATTCAAAACTCGCGGGCTGCACTAACATCAGATTTCCACATTAAAGTGCGTGCCGGTGTGTGTGTGTCGGAGACCCCTGGTTAACATAGCACAAAGCATTTAAGCTTTTTATGCGGTGTTTTTCATTTAAAAAATTTTTTTGTGGCTCCCATTACTTTCTTTAATTTGTGAAACTTGCCAAAATGGCTCTTTGAGTGGTACAGGTTGCCGGCCCCTGTGCTAGACCCACTCGACGTCCATTGCATCCGGTCTCCCCTAGAAGGGGGGGGGGGGGGGGGGTCCACCCACATCTGCGGTCCTCTCCAAGGTTTCTCATAGTCATTCACATTTACTATGTGGGTTGTGAGTTTTTCCTTGCCCTTATGTGGGCTCTGAACCGAGGATGTCGTTGTGGTTTGTGCTGCCCTTTGAGACACTTGTGATTTAGGGCTATACAAATAAACATTGATTGATTGATTGATGGACGCCCCTGCTTATTTCAGCAAGATAATGCCAAGCCACATTCTGCATGTGTTACAACAGCGTTTTAATGATTATTCCCTGCAAAGGAGGCAACAAACAGCTCCATGTTGATGTCAGAACTCTGATACATGCAGTTCAGTATCCACCACTTGCACGATGCACTCCAAGGCTGCAATTAAGTCAAAACAGTGTTAATAGTAGCAAAGTATATTTCTATTCTGGGGGAAAATGGTCCCTCCATTGCTTGACAGCTTGTTTTTTTTTTTATATGCCCGAGCACTATAGTCGAAATTTCTGTGGCATATTATGATTATGTCACTCGCTCATGTTTCTAAATGATACGGTAGTCTACATATGCAACGGTTATCATTATTAGTGTTTGAGGGGTTGAACAAAACCTTTAATGACATATTATTGTGTTTACATTTGTTGCCTACAGCCTATAGTTTAAAAGTGTGTCTATGCATAATGAGGTCAATTAGTATGGGAAGATAGCAGCCTGCGTATATTTTATGAACAAAAAAAAAATACATTTGGGTTCAATCCTAACTGTATAAAAAGAAGATTTAGAATTATGTGCTTGTGTGTTTCAAATGTATGCACAAACCCTATTTAAATCGTAAATTAAAAAAATACAATGATTTGCAAATCCTTTACAATTTCTATTCAGTTGAATAGACTGCAAAGACAAGATATTTAACGTTCGGACTACTAAACTTTGTTATTTTGTGCAAATATTAGCTCGTTTGGAAATTGATGCCTGCAACATGTTTCAAAAAAGCAAAAAAACATTTTTCCCACTTAACGAGGCATCTCCTCCTAACTATGCGAATGCACATATTGCCCGTCCCCTTAATAGGGGTGGAGGGGTCGCACTAATAAACAAACCCCGTTTCCATATGAGTTGGGAAATTGCGTTAGATGTAAATATAAATGGAATACAATGATTTGCAAATCATTTTCAACCCATATTCAGTTGAATAAGCTACAAAGACAACATATTTGATGTTCGAACTGATAAACATTTTTTTTTTGGCAAATAATCATTAACTTTAGAATTTGATGCCAGCAACACGTGACAAAGAAGTTGGGAAAGGTGCCGATAAATACTGATAAAGTTGAGGAATGCTCATCAAACACTTATTTGGAACATCCCACAGGTGAACAGGCTAATTGGGAACAGGTGGGTGCCATGATTGGGTATAAAAGCAGCTTCCATGAAATGCTCGGTCATTCACAAACAAGGATGGGGCGAGGGTCACCACTTTGTCAACAAATGCATGAGCAAATTGTCAAGGAATTTCGGGATTTTCACCATCTACGGTCCGTAATAACATCAAAAGGTTCAGAGAATCTGGAGAAATCACTGCACGTAAGCGGCAAGACTGAAAACCAACATGGAATGCCCGTGACCTTCGATCCCTCAGGCGGTACTGCATCAAAAAGTGACATCAGTGTGTAAAGGATATCACCACATGAGCTCGGGAACACTTCAGAAAACCACTGTCAGTAACTACAGTTGGTCGCTACATCTGTAAGTGCAAGTTAAAACTCTACTATGCAAAGCGAAAGCCATTTATCAACAACACCCAGAAACTCCGCCGGCTTCGCTGGGCCCGAGCTCATCTAAGATGGACTGATGCAAAGTGGAAAAGTGTTCTGTGGTCTGACGAGTCCACATTTCAAATTGTTTTTGGAAACTGTGGATGTGGTGTCCTCCGGACCAAAGAGGAAAATAACCATCCGGACTTTTCTAGGCGCAAAGTTGAAAAGCTGCCAACGCTAAAAGATGAGCCTGTTTTATAAATGTTATGTTGTGATAATGTATTTAATTTTTTACCATATCGTATATGTCAGTGTTTTTCAACCACTGTGAGATACAGTCTGGTGTGCCGTGGGAGATTATCTAATTTCACCTATTTGGGTTAAAAATATGTTTTGCAAACCAGTAATTATAGTCTGCAAATGATGTGTTGTTGTTGAGTGTCGGTGCTGTCTAGAGCTCGGCAGAGTAACCGTGTAATACTCTTCCATATCAGTAGGTGGCAGCCGGTAGCTATTTGCTTTGTAGATGTCGGAAACAGCGGGAGGCAGTGTGCAGGTAAAAAGGTGTCTAAGGTTTAAACCAAAAATAAACAAAAGGTGAGTGCCCCTAAGAAAAGGCATTGAAACTTAGGGAAGGCTATGCAGAACGAAACTACAACTGAACTGGCTGCAAAGTAAACAAAAACAGAATGCTGGACGACAGCAAAGACTTACTGTGGAGCAAAGACGGCGTCCACAATGTACATCCGAACATGACATGACAATCAACAATGTCCCCACAAAGAAGGATAAAAACAACTGAAATATTCTCAATTGCTAAAACAAAGTAGATGCGGGAAATATCGCTCAAAGGAAGACATGAAACTGCTACAGGAAAATACCAAAAAAAGAGAAAAAGACACCAAAATAGGAGCGCAAGACAAGAACTAAAACACAACACACAGGAAAACACCAAAAAAGTCCAAACAAGTCAGGGTGTGATGTGACAGGTGGTGACAGTACACCTACTTTGAGACAAGAGCTATATTGATGCATGCTTGGTTATGGTTTAAAGTCATAGCCAACAATTCTGACGACTTTTTACTGTCAACTGAGTTTCGTTTTTTTTTATTTCTGCTGGTGGTGTGCCTCCGCATTTTTTCAACGTAAAAAATGTGCCTCGGCTCAAAAAAGGTTGAAAAACACTGGCCTATGGTACCGACTGAATTCGGTCGGTACCTACAAAAGTACCGAATTCTGCACCTATCCAAACTTCCTTCCTTGCCTTTGGTGGACAAATTTGACAGTCTTCACACCGCTTCAGCAGCATCGATTTGGTTTGGCAGCCAGTTAAAATTTCCACGAACGAGTTTTGGATGACCTCCAAGTCCGAGTCCATGGTTTTCGCACGGAAAAGGGTGGAGTGCCATCTCCGGGTTGGGGAGGAGACCCTGCCCCAAGTGGAGGAGTTCAAGTACCTCGGAGTCTTGTTCACGAGTGAGGGAAGAGTGGATCGTGAGATCGACAGGCGGATCGGTGCGGCGTCTTCAGTAATGCGGACGCTGTATCGATCCGTTCTGGTGAGGAAGGAGCTGAGCCGGAAGGCAAAGCTCTCAATTTACCGGTCGATCTACGTTCCCATCCTCACCTATGATGATGAGCTTTGGGTTATGACCGAAAGGACAAGATCACGGGTACAAGCGGCCAAAATGAGTTTCCTCCGCCGGGTGGCGGGGCTCTCCCTTAGAGATTCAAGATTCAAGATGCTTTATTATTGTCCATTCTTTAACATGTACAAGACATATAAGAACTGGAATGACATTTTCGGCACAGTCCCACTAAGAGCAGACATACGTTACAGGGAGACAAGACGGGACCGCCAACGGATCAGCCACTTACGGCGCTCCTTAAAAAAGGTGGGAAAAAGGTGATATTGAGAAAGGGGGGAGGAGTAAAAAATATCAGTCTAATGATGGGGTCCAGACTGAGTCCAAGGGAAAACACCTCATTTAGCATAGCACACATAAACATGTTACATATAATCACAACAACTCGCAACAGAGGGGGGGGGGGGGGGGGGGATTTGGGGCCCTGGCCCTATAAAGCGCTACTAGCTGTCCATAACCCCGAAGAGGAATTAAGCGGTGGTGAGGGGCGTTGGGTGGTGGGGGGAAGTGTGTTTGTATATATGCCCATTGTCTTTGGGTGAAGTGTAGTGTTCATGAGCCCAGAGTCGTTCTGCATGCAATGCAAGCAAAATTCGATTTCCAGGTGTCGTAGAGGAGGGGAGGAGGGAGGGAGGTCAAAAGCGTCCATCTTTGAAATTCCTCAGGGGATGATTACAGAACAGCCTGTTCTTGTCTCAAGGCCATTCGGGGGAGTCAAATCGTAGATAAGGATTTTGGTTTTTTCTCGAGCAGGCATTACAATGACTTGTCTGTTCTATACGTCCATGCTGGCTCTCATGTCCAATCCTTCCTTTACAGCAAGCTTCTCCATGATGTGATCCATCTTGCGATTTAGTTCAGAAATCGCCCCAGACTGTGATCCCACAGACCAGCCCAATCCGTCCATTGCGACGAACAGCCTTTGGGCTCCTTGAGTGGCTGCCATCGTCTTAAGAATTTGACGATACACCAAAGCAATGCCCAGCCCAATCAGCAGGTGCCCCGCGATCACGGTTCCAAATAGGTAGATGTCTTTGATGGAAAGGACTGAGAGGCACATGATTCTCCATTTGTCCCAGGAATCTCTCATGTACCCCGCAGCAATGGTTCCATCAGGGCAGCCAGGCTCCCCAGAACCTCTTTTCCTCATCGAAAAGATTTTGTCAATAGAGTCGAGAGTCCAGCTAATCAATTCCATGTCTGATGTTTAGATTTGGACGACAGCGCAAAGAAAGAGGCTTCAAAAAAGTTTAGACAAGACAAGACAAGACAAAAGAGAGCAAGCCAGGAAAAGACGGGAGGAGAAAAAAATGCGACCGCCCCTCACCAGAGGCAAGACAGAAGACAGGGTGAGAAGCTCTGCCGCTGCTCCTCCACATGGAGAGGAGCCAGATGAGGTGGTTCGGGCATCTGGTCAGGATTCCACCCGAACGCCTCCCTAGGGAGGTGTTTAGGGCACGTCCGACCGGTAAGAGGCCCCGGGGAAGACCCAGGACACGTTGGGAAGACTATGTCTCCCGGCTGGCTTGGGAACGCCTCGGGATCCCTCGGGAAGAGCTGGACGAAGTGACTGGGGAGAGGGAAGTCTGGGCTTCCCTGCTTAGGCTGCTGCCCCCACAACCCGACCTCGTATAATCGGAAGAAGATGGATGGATGGAGTTTTGGATGACAGTTTGTAAAAAATCAGCCTGACGCACGTTGAAGAACTGAGAGGTTTTTCCAGTAGACAAGAGCTTGTGACGGCAACAAGGTGCGAGCGATTGAACGGCAGAGGACCGCACACCTTTAAATTCCTCATTACGGACTAACGCTTGGGCACCACGTCCGACCCTATTCCATTACCGACTCCGCCGTATTGTCACTGCTCACAGAATTCAATGTAGTGCATTTCATTGTGGAAAATGGAAAAAGAAAAAAAAAATGTCATTCTCCTCATCTCTCACTATCCCTCAGTGCGAACACTAATTTAAAATGTCTCATCTCCCTCTGCGTGTTCAACAGTCTGATTGCCTCGACCGGAAAGAAAGAAAGAAACCTACGAGGAGGAATCCCTTCCCTTTGTGGAAAAGGAGTCCAGGTGGGAGGAGGATGGAGCGGCGTGATTCATGGAGGCGAGAATCTGCTGCTTCATCAGAGTCGGTCAAGCAGGACAGCTGCTGCTGCCACCCTTCCTAAACTAGCAGAGACCCTCACGTGGAAGAACAAAAGACCCTCCCATGCCTGAGGCTCCATCCTCCAGCAGTCACAATGGCCTTCCTGTCCTTTCCTCTTTTCTCCCTCAAACACCCCCAGCTTATTGCTACACCGCAGGGTCAGGACTTTAACCTTAAATGAAAGCGCGAACATCCTGATTAAGCGGATTAGAATGACGTTACAAATAGGGCTGCGCGATACGGGCGACGTGCGATATAAATTAGATTAAATTAGCCGACGATACTTTTTAATTCTGTCGTTACATTGAGAGAATGCATGTCGACGACACTTTCTGTGTACTGCAAATTTAACAGAGACATAATACACAACTCACAATGTGTTTTCTGTAGTGACTGTGCCAAAAGTGAACATGCATCATACTGAGGTGTCAAATTATGACGCGTTCAATCTATCGCAGCACCAAGCAAACAATCTGAAGATCTTCATCATATCAATTCCTAGATATGATCGAAATTATTTAAGTCGCACTGCACAAAATAAACGTAATGTTATTAATATCACTACTACGGATAACATTAACAAACATTCCTCAAAACAAAATATAATATGGGCTTTTTAAACATTAGATCATTGTCTCCCAAAACGTTATTAGTTAATGAGGTCATTAGAGACAACAATCTTAACGTCATTGGTCTCAGTGAAACCTGGCTCAAACCAGAAACATTTTCCCCGCTTAACGAGGCATCTCCTCCTAACTATACGAATGCACATATTGCCCGTCCCCTTAATAGGGGTGGAGGGGTCGCACCCGTGCCGGCCCAAGCCTCCATGGGGCCCTAAGCAAAATTTGATTTTGGGGCCCTCTTTTTCTGCCAATAATATTGATTGTTGATCATTCACACACCTACTATAAACTCATTGCGGCTCTTGCAGTGTTGTTTACATTATCCTATTGTCAGCCTGGCATGTCTTTACAAATGACATGTCATTTATAAAGATATGGGGTGGCCCAGTTAAGAACATAAATAATACCAATGAATGAACGGATGATCTCCAAAGTGCCACATATGGTTCCTAATCTTAAAATGTAGAAAACATTCAGCTACAAGAGTGGCCTGGGGTTGAACAGTCCAAGTGATAAAGCTTTGTATTTACAGTAAAAGTGTCATCTTGTCTCATCAGTCTTGTACATATTAGTCTTTAATTACTAGTTTATATTTTTAGTTAATTGTTCATATTTAATGTTTACTTTGTACGAAGAGAGCGCAGTCTACTGAAGTTAATTTCATCAATAGTTTTCCCCTTTGAAAGACGCAAGGCAAATTCCTTCCATTTCACCATGTTGCTACAATGATCTTCACTGTTTTCATGCTGTTTCAGCAGTGCACCTATGTTGACCCAATCCCGCTGTCCCTCGGCTGCCAGTTTTAAGGACTTTTTGGAAAATAATTTGCAGCAAAAGCAATAGACTGCATCTTTACTTCTTGAATAAGTCAGCCAGCTACGCTTGACTTTTTCCCCATTGACTAGCTGTCTGTAGGTTAATGATAATGAAAACTTCGGCCATCATGCCGTTTGGGGAATGAAAAGTTCTCCTTAACAGACAGTGGTCCTCTGATCACCTGCTCAGTCCTGTCTGAATCTGAGAGGGAAGAAGGCCACTCAGCTGGGTCAACTGGCGGAGCTGATGATGGTCCATGGTGTGAAGGGGACGTTGTGGTGGAAGTTGCTGAGGAAGTTACCAAAGAAAGACAATGACTAAAAAAGAAGGACCTATAAGGTCATTAAATTGCACTGTTGGACATAATTATTAATCTCAGAATGTTCTGCAGTACAATGAGCAATTATAAAGGGTGTTTTGCAGTTAACTTACTAGATAAATCAGCTGTGGTTTCAGACATGGAGGGGACAGTGGGCACAGAGGATGGAGGCGTGTGAGAGAGCACTGTAGAGGATGGAGATGGACCTAAGATGAAATACATACATACATAAATATAGGCACACATATTAATGAGATACTTTGACTATATTAATTTCCCTTCAGGTGTAATGTTTATACTAAGAAATTAAATGTATACTGTATGGTGACAGTCTTTTCCTCACCTGATTCATCACCCACAGTTGAGCCTGAGGATGTGGACTGGCTCTGGGCTGATTCTGTGCCTCCAACGTATTTCAACAATGCTCCTGGGGAAGTTTCACATAACTTATGAGTTGATGTAAAAAATAATGTTTATTTTACTCACATAAATTACCGTGCTCTGCTGCAAACGATTTGTGCAAACAACATATCTCACTAGTAACCTGATGCTAAAAACATATTGCTAGCACCGCGCTAGCTAGCTAACATCACCTAGCTAAAGCTAATTACAGCTACAAATCTCTTTGATAAACTTTTTATTACCGAGTCATGCAAACATACCTTTATCATGGCATTTTTTCTCCTCTTCCACTTTCTTCTTCTTCCTTTTTTCTGCACCTGAAGGATGTGTCTTTTTTTGTGACATTGTTTTGCCTTTATCTGCGCTTTTGATGCCCAGTGCGCACTGGCATTGCACGGCAGGCGGCAAACGTCACAGGTGCAGCAGAGGCAGCTTAAATTTACATTTAATGAGAGGCAGGAAAAATCACTAGGCCTAGATCAGCAGCAGCACTCTGTTGACCTAAAATTGTGTTTTTGTACAATAATATATCTTTGATCATTTAGAAATCATCAGTCAGACTCGTACATGCAAAAAATTAAAAATAAGAATTTTTGTTAATTGCTTTTGGGGGCCCCCTGGTGGCCGCGGGGCCCTAAGCAAGCGCTTAGTACGCTTATGCCTTGGGCCGGCTCTGGGTCGCACTAATATACAAACCCCGTTTCCATATGAGTTGGGAAATTGTGTTAGATGTAAATATAAACGGAATACAATGATTTGCAAATCATTTTCAACCCATATTCAGTTGAATATGCTACAAAGACAACATATTTGATGTTCGAACTGATAAAAAAACATTTTTTGGCAAATAATCATTAACTTTAGAATTTGATGCCTGCAACACGTGACAAAGAAGTTGGGAAAGGTGGCAATAAATACTGATAAAGTTGAGGAATGCTCATCAAACACTTATTTGGAACATCCCACAGGTGAACAGGCAAATTGGGAACAGGTGGGTGCCATGATTGGGTATAAAAGTAGATTCCATGAAATGCTCAGTCATTCACAAACAAGGATGGGGCGAGGGTCACCACTTTGTCAACAAATGCGTGAGCAAATTGTTGAACAGTTTAAGAAAAACCTTTCTCAACCAGCTATTGCAAGGAATTTAGGGATTTCACCATCTACGCTCCGTAATATCATCAAAGGGTTCAGAGAATCTGGAGAAATCACTGCACGTAAGCAGCTAAGCCCGTGACCTTCCATCCCTCAGGCTGTACTGCATCAACAAGTGACATCAGTGTGTAAAGGATATCACCACTTGGGCTTAGGAACACTTCAGAAACCCACTGTCAGTAACTACAGTTGGTCGCTACATCTGTAAGTGCAAGTTAAAACTCTCCTATGCAAGGCGAAAACCATTGATCAACAACACCCAGAAACGCCGTCGGCTTTGCTGGGCCTGAGCTCATTTAAGATGGACTGATACAAAGTGGAAAAGTGTTCTGTGGTCTGACGAGTCCACATTTCAAATTGTTTTTGGAAACTGTGGACGTGGTGTCCTCCGGACCAAAGAGGAATAGAACCATCCGGATTGTTATAGGCGCAAAGTTGAAAAGCCAGCATGTGTGATGGTATGGGGGTGTATTAGTGCCCAAGACATGGGTAACTTACACATCTGTGAAGGCACCATTAATGCTGAAAGGTACAAACAGGTTTTGGAGCAACATATGTTGCCATCCAAGCAACGTTACCATGGACGCCCCTGCTTATTTCAGCAAGACAATGCCAAGCCACGTGTTATATCAACGTGGCTTCATAGTAAAAGAGTGCGGGTACTAGACTGGCCTGCCTGTAGTCCAGACCTGTCTCCCATTGAAAATGTGTGGCGCATTATGAAGCCTAAAATAGCACAAGGGAGACCCCCGGACTGTTGAACAACTTAAGCTGTACATCAAGCAAGAATGGGAAAGAATTCCACCTGAGAAGCTTCAAAAATGTGTCTCCTCAGTTCCCAAACGTTTACTGAGTGTTGTTAAAAGGAAAGGCCATGTAACACAGTGGTGAACATGCCCTTTCCCAACTATTTTGGCACGTGTTGCAGCCATGAAATTCTAAGTTAATTATTAATTGCAAAAAAAAATTAAGTTTATGAGTTTGAACATCAAATATGTTGTCTTTGCAGTGCATTCAACTGAATATGGGTTGAATTGTATTTGCAAATCATTGTATTCCGTTTATATTTACATCTAACACAATTTCCCAACTCATATGGAAACAGGGTTTGTAGTTATTTCTCCATATTTCTGCACAATAACTCAGATATGGTAACACTAGCGAGCAGTAGAGAGTCTGGTGTGAATTTTTTGTCCAAAACATCCATCAATCCATCCATTTTCTACCGTTTGTCCCTTTCGGGATCACGGTGGGGTACACCCTGGACAAGTCGCCACCTCATCACAGTGCCAACACAGATAGACAGACAACATTCACACTCACATTCACACACTAGGGACCATTTTAGTGTTGCCAATCAACCTATTTTTGCTCTATTCATTGTTGAAGTCTTTCTTGTCACCTCGTGTTATACACTTTGATATGAGACATCGAGTTCATTGTATCAGCTATCGTACGAAGAAATTTGATTTTTTTTTTTTACCCTGTCAATGTTTAAGTCAGGGGTGTGGAACTCATTTTAGATGGTTGGGGCCAACATGGAGAAAAATCTACTCCCAAATGGGCCGGACTGGTAAAATCACGGCACGATAACTTAAGAATAAAGACGACTTCAGATTGTTTTATTTGCTTAAAAATAGAACAAGCATATTCTGAAAATGTACAAATCATAATGTTGTTGTTTTGTTTTTTTTACACTTACATGTTGCGGTTAATAGTATTCTATCTTTGATTGTCGTTATTTATACTTTCTGAATAAATGATGTGATAATGTTCATCATTAATTTTCAATCTATCAAGATACAAAAAATAATATAAAAATCAAATTACAGGATGTTACTAACATCATGTGGTTTATTTTTTTGTTATTTTTACATATGTAGCATTATCTACAAAGATACAAATAATTGCTATTGCGACATCTAGTGGACACATTTAGAACAGCCGTTTCTTTCAGTCAAAAACTTCGGCTCATTTTTATACTTAGCAAACTAATCCCGCCTGATCCGGCCCGCGGGTCTTACGTTTGACAAGCCTGTTTCGCAGGTTTCCCTGCGAAACAGGCTTGTAGGGATGATATAGCCTCTGTGTTTTTTTCCTGACCTAATGTATATATGCATATATATATATATATATATATATATATATATATATATATATATATATATATATATATATATATATATATATATATATATACATATATATATATACACTACCGTTCAAAAGTTTGGGGTCACCCAAACAATTTTGTAGAATAGCCTTCATTTCTAAGAACAGGAATAGACTGTCGAGTTTCAGATGAAAGTTCTCTTTTTCTGGCCGTTTTGAGCGTTTAATTGACCCCACAAATGTGATGCTCCAGAAACTCAATCGGCTCAAAGGAAGGTCAGTTTTGTAGCTTCTGTAACGAGCTAAACTGTTTTCAGATGTGTGAACATGATTGCATCAATTAGCCTTCTGAGCCAATGAGCAAACACATTGCACCATTAGAACACTGGAGTGATAGTTGCTGGAAATGGGCCTCTATACACCTATGTAGATATTGCACCAAAAACCAGACATTTGCAGCTAGAATAGTCATTTACCACATTAGCAATGTATAGAGTGTACTTCTTTAAAGTTACGACTAGTTTAAAGTTATCTTTATTGAAAAGTACAGTGCTTTTCCTTCAAAAATAAGGACATTTCAATGTGACCCCAAACTTTTGAACGGTAGTGTGTGTATACATATATATATATATATATATATATATATATATATATATATATATATATATACACATTTATAAAATGTTCTGGTTCATTATTCTGATATGTAAAGTAGTTCTAGCATAAACACACCATAGAGCAGTATAATTTTGTATTCACATGTCCTCATTTTTATTTGAGTTTTATGTATACTTTTTAGATTTATAAATAATTGGTATTAATACTCATTATGTGTGTATTTTTTTCTGTTTGTTGAAATGCTCGTTTTTGAGGTGAGGGGAAATTCTAAATAATGTCAGTCAAAGCATGGAGAGACGGCACAAGCCAATGGAAAATACAAATATTGTCAGTATTTCTGAATAATTTTTACCAATAGTATAGAGTGAATTAGTCTAAATGGTAATAATTCTGATCCACATCTTTATTGTATACCTATAATTAGAGGTGTCCGATAATATCGGCCTGCCGATATTATCGGCCGATATATGCGTTAAAATGTAATATCGGAAATTATCGGTATGGTTTTTTTTATTATCGGTATCGGTTTTTTTTAATTTTTATTTTTTATTAAATCAACATAAAAAACACAAGATACACTTACAATTAGTGCACCAACCCAAAAAACCTCCCTCCCTCATTTACACTCATTCACACAAAAGGGTTGTTTCTTTCTGTTATTAATATTCTGGTTCCTACATTATATATCAATATATATATCAATACAGTCTGCAAGGGATACAGTCCGTAAGCCCACATGATTGTGCGTGCTGCTGCTCCACTAATAGTACTAACCTTTAACAGTTAATTTGACTAATTTTCATTCATTATTAGTTTCTATGTAACTGTTTTTATATTGTTGTACTTTCTTTTTTATTCAAGAAAATGTTTTTAATTTATTTATCTTATTTTACTAATTTTTTTTAAAAAGTACCTTATCTTCACCATACCTGGTTGTCCAAATTAGGCATAATAATGTGTTAATTCCACGACTGCATATATCGGTTGATATCGGTATCGGTAATTAAAGAGTTGGACAATATCGGAATATCGGATATCGGCAAAAAGCCATTATCGGACATCCCTACCTATAATTGCTTCCTTGATAATAATAAAAAAAATACAAATTTCAGTAAAACCACCCAGGCTCATGAAGATTTGGCTCCCTTCAAATAGCTACACATCCCATCTCTAATAGGCTCCAGCAATGAGGAAGCGGTATAGAAAATGAATTCATTTTTGTATCATGAATTGACTAATTTATAGTCATCATATTATTGATTTCATGATATTTTGTTATGTGCAACTATAATAGATCAGAGCAAAAACGGCTCTGCATTGAAATATGGTATAAATAATATTGAATACAAATATGCATATTTAAAAAAAAATCCCAGAGAGCTTGTTTTACATCTTTGAGTATGTTTTTTTTTATCATTACAATTCATTTTTCACACATAAGTTTGGAGAGTGGACCCCGACTTAAACAAGTTGAAAAACTTATTGGGGTGTTACCATTTAGTGGTCAATTGTACGGAATATGTACTTTACTGTGCAACCTACTAATAAAAGTCTCAAGAGTGAGAGACAACGCTGAAGTCCTGCAATGGTATCAGGTAGTGTTGCACTGCCCTCCAGTGGACAATTGTAGAAATACATACTGCTGTGTACTGTGCAGTATATTAAGTGTTATTAGCTCTATAATTGCTTTTTGTTGTGTTCATTTTCCATGACTTATCCTGTTGCTGCATCTTGTGCTGGAGCCTATCCTAGCTGAGTTTGGCAAAGGGTGCCGTATATCTAAATCAGTGGTGTCCAAAGTATGGCCATTTGCGGCCCGCAGCTAATGTCTTACCGGCCCGCAGCACATCATTCTAAAAATACTAAAACATTTTTTAAATAAAAGAGCAAATAGGTTAAATGCAATCAGAAAAAGTTGCATTGTTGAATCTAATAACACTTTTTTTTAAAAATAATTTATCAAAAAATAATAATGAATCAAAATCAATATTGCTATGAATTATTGACTGATTTTAGGACAAAAAGGACATAAATACAAATAAAAAAACATGAAAAATATGAAAATTATTTCAAAAAAATACATACTAATTATATACTAATACTAATTATTATATTGATTGTTATTATGAATATACTGAACTAATTACATTATATTTGATCTGAAGCTGATATAGAGATTTAAGTGTTGATTGTAAAAAAAAAAAAAAAAAAAAAGCAAAAAAAAAAAAAGCATGACCTTTTTGAGTGGGGCACTTTTGGATCCCCAAGAATTTTATTGGAATTAAAAAATACATTTTGCTATTAATTATTGACCTATTTAGGGATCCAATTACTTCACATCAAATATTCCACTTTGAAAATATTTTTGGGAAAAATACTGTATATTTTATATTTTTTACACAAAAAATAGGATTTTGACAAAAAGCTCATAAAATGTAATTAAAAAAAATAAAAATAAATAAATAAATAAATATATATATATATATATATATGAAGTCGATCGAACTTCAAATATGAAGTTGAATTAGAGATTCAAGTGTTTAATAAAAAATAAATAATATATGACTTATTTTTAACCTTTTTTAAGACTGAAACCCTTCTGGGTCCCTAGGACCTAACTTGAGGGAGGCCCAAGGGTTAAAAAAAAAAAAGTGTATATTGTATAGGTTTTGAAAATGAAATTATATCAAAATGGCCCCCGCGTGCTTTGATTTTTCAGTGTGCGGCCCTCAGTGGTAAAAGTTTGGACACCCCTTATCTAAATGAATAAAATAAACACCTGTGTATGTTTTCTTTCTACAAAATAAGTTGACCAGTATTAACCAGAGTCACAGTCTAACCCAACAGTGACTTCAGGATCTGTAAACTTATATAGAAAGAAAGTTACAGAAGTAACCATATAATTAGACATGATGTTTAGTATGTGTTAGTTTATTAGTACATACAAGATGGATTAGAACAGACGAAGAATGGAGCAAAGAAGAAATAACTAAGCCTGACTTTAAAACAGGCACAAATAGGCATACATACAGTCGTGGTCAAAAGTTTACATACACTTGTAAAGAACATCATGTCATGGCTGTCTTGAGTTTCCAATCATTTCTACAACTCTTATTTTTTTGTGATAGAGTGATTGGAGCACATACTTGTTGGTCACGAAAAACATTCATGAAGTTTGCTTCTTTTATGAATTTATTATGGGTCTACTGAAAATGTGAGCAAATGTGCTGGGTCAAAAGTATACATACAGCAATGTTAATATTTGCTTACATGTCCCTTGGCAAGTTTACCTGCAATAAGGCACTTTTGGTAGCCATCTACAAGCTTCTGCTTGAATTTTTGACCACTCCTCTTGACACAATTGGTGCAGTTCAGCTAAATGTGTTGTTTTTCTGACATGGACTTGTTTCTTCAGCATTGTCCACATGTTTTAAGTCAGGACTTTGGAAAGTCCATTCTAAAACTTTAATTCTATCCTGATTTAGCCATTCCTTTACCACTTTTTGTCATGTTTTGTTTTTGGACTTTTTGTGCACTTTTGTTTGTCACCATAGCAACCATTAGTTTCACCTGGTTCACATCGTCATGTCACACAACTGTTTCACGTTTTGAGTCACGCACCTGTTTTCACTAATCATGTCACTATTATTTAAACCGATTGTTGCCAGGAAGTCTCCCAGGCGACATCACACTCCTGCCACTCTGTTTCATGCTCAGTTCACGCTGCTTGTTTCATAGCTTCCATGCCAAGTAAGTTTTTGTTTATTAATGCCACAGTTAATGTTTTTGTTTCATTGTTCATAGTTTCTGCCTTTGTGCAAGTTTTGTGTTCATAGCCAAGTTTTGTACTTCCGCCCTTGTGCGCGCCTTTTGTTTATTCCTTTTTATTGTCATTATATTAAATCATGTACCCACCTCCAAGCCATGTCCGGTCCAAATCATTTGCACCTCGGGAGAACAAACCACGCCATAGTCCGAGTCTTGACACTTTTGACATGTGTTTGAGGTCATTGTCCTGTTGGAACACCCAACTGCGCCCAAGACCCAACCTCCGGGCTGATGATTTTAGCTTGTCCTGAAGAATTTGGAGGTAATCCTCCTTTTTCATTGTCCCATTTACTCTCTGTGCCTTATTTGTAGTTTGTTAGTGTTTTTTTTATGTTTAATGTTGAGTTCCTGTACTCCGCACTTATTTTGTAGTTCCACTTCTTTTTTGAGTGTCCTGCAGCAGCTTTATTTTGTCTCAGAGCGCACACCAGCTTTGGAGTTTAGTTTTCACTATTTCAGTCCAGCTGGTGCTGCGGTCCTTGTCGGGAGATTGTTATGCGTAAGTATGCTGTTCCCTTGTTTGAGGCTTCCAAGGAAGTTTCTTTCCATGTAGTTCTAGGTGTTTTTGTGCATTCCCAAATGCATTAGTGTTTGTTTGGCGTGCACCTCGCTGCACATGGGCCGTAGTGTTTTTGTCTTTGTTTGCATTAAATACGTCATACCTGCACGGTGTCTCCTGCTACCTTCTGAATCACAATACTAATATATATATATATATATATATATATATATATATATATATATATATATATATATATATATATATATATATATATATATATATATATATATATATATACACTTTTATTGCTCATTATATGATAACAACCGACCAATTAAAGTTAGAAATAGCGTCGGAGTGTGTGTGACTTACTTCTTCTGGAGGCTAACATACAATATATTACCTCAATTTGTTTGCACATCCATCCATCCATCTTCTTCCGCTTATCCGAGGTTGGGTCGCGGGGGCAGCAGCCTAAGCAGGGAAGCCCAGATTTTCCTCTCCCCAGCCACTTCGTCCAGCTCTTCCCGGGGGATCCCGAGGCATTCCCAGGCCAGCCAACGTGTCCTGGGGTTTCCCAGTGGCCTCCTACCGGTCAGGCGTGCCCTAAACACCTCCCTAGGGAGGCGTTCAGGTGGCATCCTGACCAGATGTCCGAACCACCTCATCTGGCTCCTCCCGATGTGGAGGAGCAGCGGCTTTACTTTGAGTTCCTCCTGGATGACAGAGCTTCTCACCCTATCTCTGAGGGAGAGACCCGCCACCCGGCAGAAGACACTCATTTCGGCCGCTTGTACCCATGATCTTGTCCTTTCGGTCATAACCCAAAGCTCATGACCATAGGTGAGGATGGGATCGACCGGTAAATTGAGAGCTTTGCCTTCCGGCTCAGCTCCTTCTTCACCACAACGGATCGATACAGAGCCCGCATTACTGAAGACGCCGCACCGATCCGCCTGTCGATCTCACGGTCCACTCTTCCCTCACTCGTGAACGAGACTCCGAAGTACTTCAACTCCTCCACTTGGGGCAAGATCTCCTCCCCAACCCGGAGATGGCACTCCACCCTTTTCCGGGCGAGAACCATGGACTCGGACTTGGAGGTGCTGATTCCCATTCCAGTCGCTTCACACTCGGCTGCGAACCGATCCAGTGAGAGCTGAAGATCTTGGCCAGATGAAGCCATCAGGACCACATCTTCTGCAAAAAGCAGAGACCTAATCCTGCAGCCACCAAACCAGATCCCCTCAACGCCTTGACTGCGCCTAGAAATTCTGTCCATAAAAGTTATGAACCGAATCGGTGACAAAGGGCAGCCTTGGCGGAGTCTAACCCTCACTGGAAACGTGTCCGACTTACTGCCAGCAATGCGGACCAAGCTCTGACACTGATCATACAGGGAGCGGACCGCCACAATCAGACAGTCCGATACCCCATACTCTCTGAGCACTCCCCACAGGACTTCCCGAGGGACACGGTCGAATGCCTTCTCCAAGTCCACAAAGCACATGTAGACCGGTTGGGCAAACTCCCATGCACCCTCAAGGACTCTGTCGAGAGTATAGAGCTGGTCCACAGTTCCACGACCAGGACGAAAACCACACTGTTCCTCCTGAATCCGAGGTTCGACTATCCGGCGTAGCCTCCTCTCCAGTACACCTGAATAGACCTTACCGGGAAGGCTGAGGAGTGTGATCCCATGATAGTTGGAACCCACCTTCCGGAGAGGAACCACCACCCCGGTCTGCCAATCCAGAGGTACCGCCCCCGATGTCCACGCGATGCTGCAGAGTCTTGTCAACCAAGACAGCCCCACAGCATCCAGAGCCTTGAGGAACTCCGGGCAAATCTCATCCACCCCTGGGGCCTTGCCACAGAGGAGCTTTTTAACTACCTCAGCAACCTCAGCCCCAGAAATAGGAGAGCCCACCACAGATTCCCCAGGCCCTGCTTCCTCATAGGAAGACGTGTTGGTAGGATTGAGGAGGTCTTCGAAGTATTCCCTCCACCGGTCCACAACATCCGCAGTCAATGCCAGCAGAACACCATCATCACCATACACGGTGTTGACAGTGTACTGCTTACCCTTCCTGAGGCGGCGGATGGTGGTCCAGAATTGCTTCGAAGCTGTCCGGAAGTCGTTTTCCATGGCTTCCCCGAACTCCCCCCATGTCCGAGTTTTTGCCTCGGAGACCACTGAAGCCGCACACCGCTTGGCCTGTCGGTACCTGTCCGCTGCCTCCGGAGTCCTATGAGCCAAAAGAACTCGATAGGACTCTTTCTTCAGCTTGACGGCATCCCTCACCGCCGGTGGCCACCAACGGGTTCTAGGATTACCGCCACGACAGGCACCAACTACCTTGCGGCCACAGCTCCAATTAGCCACTTCGACAATAGAGGTGCGGAACATGGTCCACTCGGACTCAATGTCCAGTTGTTTGCACATAAAAACCCTTATTTCAAGGTTCTGTACATGATTTTGCATGTACAGAATATGCACGTATATATGCAAATCTGGTCAATGAGCTAAATAGTAAACAATAAACAAGAAAACAACATTTCTCTACTTGGTGTGTAAGATCAGAATGATCCAACAATTTTCTTAGTTCCATTTAGGTTGATGATGGCAACAAATACAGATGTCAAACGCGGCACGCCATTTCTCCGATAGAGCTGAAAGAAACGCTTTCCGACTAACACAGTTTGAAGCTTCACAGTTCAATGACAAAGCTGTATCGATCACAATTTTTTTTTCTTAAAAGTTATACATACAGTACATTGAGGCATCAAAGGACGCTGTATCACTCCTTGTGTTTATCGATTGGCTCGTTTGTTTGGTTGCGTCTAACTTTGGGAACACATCATTTTGTACACCTCATCAGGACAAATTATGACCCATCAACATATGCATGAATTGAACATTGCGCCATAATTTAAGTGTAACAACCAGGCATTACAACATCCCTTGCAGTGAGGGGTCATTTAACAGTGTCTACCTCCATAACTGCTCTAATTAAAAGGGTCGTAACTAAAATGCTTGCACATCTGCAGGTTTATTAATCCACATTATTAGAATAGGCACAGTGATTGAAAGTGAGAAAAGGAATTTCCCCATCACACCTCCCCGTAAGTGCTCCTCATTTCTCACAACACACCTCTTATTGTCATCTAATAGCTGTAATTATGTCCACGGACGATAACGAGGGAAGGTGTGTGAGAATGCAGTTGTCCTACATTTCATCCGAGGTACAATCAGGTAAAACTAATCCTACAGTACGTTCATCCTCAAAATTCTACACACAATACCTCCATAATGACAATGTGAAAATGAATAAAATATAAGTACATACGTATTCACAGCCTTTGCCATAAAGCTCAAAAGTAAGCTCGGGGGTCATCCTGTTTTAACTGATCGTCTTTGAGATGTTCCTATTGAAGTCCAACTTTGGTAAATACAGTTGGTTGGAGATAATTTGGAAAGGCACACACCTGCCGTCTAAGGAATTGTCTGTCGAGATCCAGGACAGGATTGTCTCAAGGCACAAATTTGGAAAAGGGCACAGAGTAGGCCTGGGCGATATATCGATTTAAAAGTAAGGTTAAGTACCAATGACGAAATTATTCTCTGCATTTGAACCATCACCCTTGATCACCCCCTGGGAGTTGAGGGGAGCAGTGAGCAGCAGCGGTGGCTACGCCCGGGAATCATTTTTGGTGATTTAACTCCCAATTCCAACCCTTGATGCTGAGTGCCAATCAGGGAGGTAATGGGTCCCATTTTTACAGTGTTTGGTATGACTCGGCCGGGGTTTGAACTCACAACATACCGATCTCAGGGCGGACACTCTAACAACTAGGCCACTGATAATGGTCTATATATATATATATATATATTGGAGTTTTTTGTTGCAGACGATTTAAAAAGTAAAAAAATCCTTAGCGCCTCACATGGCTAATGCTAACGCTAACGAGAGCAAGACCTTTGTTTCAAAGAAAAGTGTTGTCAGTACTTTAACGGTTTAATGGCAACAAGTAACTGCATGGTGCAAAGTTTGCTTCAAAACGTCAACAGCCCAACAAAATTGTTCCAGCATCTGAAACCAAAGCCTCCAGCCGAGAGCGGGAAATACAATTCTTTCCGAGGTGAACAAGACGCAACAACAAGCAAACTACGGGCTAAAAATCATTCACACAAGGTATGGATGAAAAAGTATGATGAGAAAGAAGCACAATGAGTAGAGTGATCACCAAAGCAGATTCTCTGCACACCACTAAGATGTGTGATTGAAAAAGGCTGAGTTTACTTATCTACTTACTGAAAAAAACTTTTGTCTCTCAATGTTTTACTTTATTTATTTGGATACAATGTATAATGCTACATTTTTATTCACATAATGTTTTATTAAAGACAGAAGTTTGCAATTTATTGATCTCAATGTTGACGATTGTTTATTTGCATGCAATGTGCAATGCTACATTGTTAACAAAAGTATTCCATTCCAGCAGAAGTATTGGTTCCAAAGGGAAGCTCTTAATTTAATTATTTGAAAATCATTCCATAAAAAGTAGAATGTATATCTAAAAAGAACATTATACAAATTAGAATGAACTAAGAGTACGATGCAGTGTCATTTCAAACGGCTAGTTTTTGATTAAATAAAATACAAACTTGTTTGGAATTATCTGTCGTTTGTATTCAATAGTTTCTTTAAAAAGTAAGGAAAAATATTAGTAAAATTAAGAATTTTTTGAGAAAAAGTCTGGGATTTTATTTTTAGACCATAGTACAGAAATATATCTGCTGCCATGAAGGCCCCAATGTGCACAGTGTGTTATGATCCGCTGCCTGGGTCATAGTCTGTTTACGTTTTTCGAGTCACCTGTGTTTTCAGTTGCCATGACGGCAGATTACATTCACCTGCCTCTGGTTAGTGTTCGGGACGCTCACCTGTTGCCCGGGCACTAATCAGAGAGCTATTTAGTCTAGGCCCTGGCCTCACTCGGTCTGGCTTCCTAATTTGCTACACGCAACAGTTGACGACTTTTGATTCCTGCTACCTGTATACTAGCTTCCACGCTAGGCTTTGTTTGTTGCTAGCTTCCACACTAGCCCCTTTGGTTTTTGCCTTCCGTGCTTTGAGCACGTTTTTGTTTGTTCCCTTCAAATGTATTTCTTAAATAAATAATTTCCTACCTGCACGCTGTGTCTGAAGTCCGTCTGCATCCTGGGAGAACAAACCCCGCATTACCATGCGACCTGGTTGTCACACAGTGGCCTCCATCATCCTTGATTGGAAAAAGTTTGAAACCACCTTCCTAGAGCTGGCCGGCCGTCTAAACTGAGCAATCGGAGAGAAGGGCTCTAGTCAAGGAGGTGACCAACAACCCTAATGGTTCCTCTGTGGAGAGAGGAGAACCTTCCAAAAGGACAACCATCTCTGCAGCAATCGACCAATCAGGCCTATTTGGCAGAGCGGTCGAATGGAAGCAAAATTCTCAGGGTCTGATGAGACAAAGATTGAACTCTTTGGCGTGAATGCCAGGCGTCATGTTCGGAGAAAACCAGGCACCGCTCGACACCAGGCCAATATCGTCCCTACACTAAAGCATGGTGGTGGCTGCATCCTGCTGTGTTTTTCAGCAGCAGGAACTGGGAGATTTGTCAGGATAGAGGGAAAGATGAATGCAGCAACGTACAGAGACATCCAGGATGAAACTCTGCTCCAGAGTGCTCTTGAACTCAGACTGGGGCGATAAGTTCATCACAACCATAAGCACACAGCGAAGATATCAAAGGAATGGCTTCAGGACAACTCAGAGCCCAGACTTGAAACCGATTATACATCCCTGGAGAGATCTATCCGACCTGATGGAACTACCACAGGTGCTGCAAAGAAGAATGGGCGTAACTGCCCAAAGATAGTTGTGCCAAGTTTGAGGCATCGTATTCAAAAGGACTTGAGGCTGCAATTACTACCAAAGGTGCATCAACAACATATTGAGAAAAGGCTGTGAATACATTTGTACATGTGATTTCTTAGTTTATTTTCAAGATATTTCAAAACGTTCTAAAAAAAAAAACGTTTTCACGTTGTCATTATGGGTATTGTGTGGAGAATTTTGAAGACAAAAAATAATTGTAATCCATTTTGGATTAAGGCTGCTACATAACGTGGAAAAAGTGATGCACTGTATATGCATGGTCTGGTAACAGGATAAATAAAGCTGGTGGCTGCTGTCTAAGACCATGTCTACACTAAGCCGGTAACCTCAAACTCTAGGCCCGGGGGCCAGATCTGGCCCGCAAACACCTGCAAATGACATGTGACAATAAAGTACTTAATATGTTCTCACTAAATGTAATAGATGTTTTCCATTTTGACAGAAAAAATATATGTACTGATTGAAATTGCATGCCTTTTTAAACTTTAAGAGTATCCAATATTGCAACAAATATTACAGTATAATATCACACTTTCCAAACATGTTTTTGTCTAAATAAAAATAAAAAATACTTAATTTTACAGCAAAATACCCATCAAACTAATAAAAATGACAATACATTTTACAGTGTTCCTTACAGTATATTAAATAATTGAAAAAAACGACTGCTGTTTTTTGCCTTAAAATCCTGTTGACTGTAAAATCTACAGTTGTTTTTAACGGTGTATTACTGTAAATGGAAAGACGGTACATTTGTTTTTACGGTAGAAAAACTGGCAGCGAAGTTGCCAGAATAAAAAAAAGAACTGGTACTGTTTTTCAATTAACAATATAATGTTGTAAAAACCAATGTCAATTTAAAATAGTAAAATTCTGGCAACTAAGCTGGCAGCTTTTTCCGTAAAAACCCACCCCTAAACATCTCAGACGGCAAGAGAACTTTCGAATGTGATTCTACTTAAAACCAAAAAACTTTGTCCCTTACTCCCGTGGATGTGATAAAAAAGGTAGTGTGCGCTTTGTATTACCTGGCCGTCGAGTGAAGACTACAGAAAACATCCAATGCATTTGGACTGGCAAAGCAGACTGTATCAGTTATTGTCCGCCACGTATGTCGCGGACTCAACGTCTAAGTCCAGAGTATATAAAGTCACCAAAAAGGAATGGACAATGAAGTTGAAGGCAAAAGAATGAGTGCCCTCACCAGATATCTAGATCCCTAGATTGATTGTTGTCAAATGTTCTTTGTCACATTGTATACTTTTACATATCCATTAAAGATTTGATTAATTTATGATGTCTCAGGTGTGATTCACTACAATAGGGCCCCACAGCACACTGGATTCCAGTTCATTGAAATACCACAACACTGGATATTGTTCAGATAAGTTCAATTTAATTTAACAACTTGTACACAAAGCCACACTGGAGGTGACTATGACGTGCACATTTTCTGCGCATGCGTACTAGGTCGCGTTGCGCGGGTGGACGGAGGGGGGGGGGGGGGGGGGGGTCTTAAACGACCATTGTGTGTGTGGACAAGGATAAGGTTAGGTGGGATTTACCCTGGATAACCTTAGTGTAGAAGGGGCCTAAAGCAGTCTCTGCATCACACCTATCAAGAGAGACATTTCCCTGGCTTTTTTCGCCTCCAAAAACCGAACTGTTACCGGTACTTGATGTTTGGGTCTGATGGCATTGAGAGGAAGGCCACACTTGCAAAGTGGACTTCAAACAGTCTGACTCACAGTGGCTTCCATGCTCTTTTAGAACCTAGAAGCTGCTTAAAAAGCAATCTTCCACACATGCTGGGCCAGAAGGGAGAACACATCTTCTAAATTCAAGAGAAATGTTGAAACTCTCCCAGGTGAACAAGAAATATCATCACCTTTGACTTAAGGTTTCAGCACACTTGCACCTTGGAGGGACTCACTGCAAGTTGTAATAATATGACATACTGTCAGTTACCATGGGGTGAGGGGGCTTAAATGGGACTGAATTAAATACATCTTTAAACAAATACTTGTACATACATAAAGTAAAACTATAATTGGCATGTTAATGCATAAATGTGTTGTTTCAATGTTATTTTATTAATCAATCCAACAAAATAATATACAATAATACCATAATAATACAATTCCAATTCCAAAACCAAACCCCTTCTAGCAACATTCAGAATAGCAATCAACAGAGCAATTGAGCGGACACACACACATGACACAAAACAATCCAAAAGTAGTTCAACAAAAATGAATAATATCAACAACAGTATCCATATTGATAAGAATTCTGCTAAGAAATCCCTCATTGATTTGTCTAACGTCTAATTATTTGATTAAATATTGATTTCATGATTTACTAATTTCATGACCCTGTGTGCCAGCGCTTCATGGCGGCTAAGGTAAACATACTCCTACTTTTTCGGGAGTTGGTGTTAGATATTTTAAATCTTGCTAAGTAGTTGGAAACAAGACATACTGACACAGAGTAAAGTAGAGGAATTTATTGAAGTTGTCGGAGTTATTTCCGCACTATCAGACCAAGATATTGACCAGTACTCCTCCGCTTTTCTGGTCGACAAGTGGAAGTAACCAATCAGGTGTTAGAATCTGCCCACTGATTTTAGAAGCTGAGCCTGGCAGATAAAAGTCATGAAGCACATGTTCATGAAATAATTAAATCAAGAAACAAGTTGAGAAAAAATTGGTGAAGCCATTAAAACATTTAAATAATTAACTGATTAAATAATGAGTGACCCATTAAATAAAAGCTGTGTACCATATTTCATTCCATATTCTAACTATGGAAGTATGGTGGCAAAATGATTTGCACATGTTTATCCTAAAATGTGCGTCTGTGATCTAATCTGTGTGTCGGTATCTCATTTAGTGTTGGTCCGGATGATTTGTCTGTGGGTAAAACTAAATCGGTCTGTCCGTATTTCCTCAATTGGCTGTCTTTAAACTCTTGACTTTTTGTTAGTTTCTGACATTTTAAGAGTTGTGTGTCAGTATTCAGAGGTATGTATGTGGTAACTGTACAGCAGTGGTTAACCTGGGTTCGATCGAACCCTAGGGGTTCGGCAGAGCCTCCGCCGCGGAGGTCACACACCTGACTCATGTAAATAAAAACGTTTCCCTATCGGCGTATTATGGATACGTCCTGGGCATGACGTTAAAGTGCATCCGGCAGTGGAGGATCCTCTATGGGGTCTTGGGGCACTAGGAGGTTAACCCCTTTACTACTGTTACCCCAGGTGGCCCTTGGCAAACGCCTAGTACCTGACTGCCCCCTAGCCAGGGATACAGTGAAGACCTCAACGTCTTGGGACTCCATGCCACTGGACCCTGACCCGATTCTGTCAAGGATCGTGTGGTGACTGTCTGTGCACCAGTCTCCCCACGTAAAACAAAGTCACGCACAGGCATCCTCCATAAAGGGATACACCCCTACCAGGATTGTCATACTCGTTCGAGTGACCGCCGATGATGATGATTATGGATATGGCAACAGCCAAAGTCACACTGATTTGCAGGTGTGTAATTTGTTGTGAGTTCATGCACTGTGTTGGTTTTGTTCTTTGAACGAGGTGATGTTCATGCACGGTTCATTTTGTGCGCCAGTAAAAAAAACATATAGCTTTGTCTTGAATTTGAAAAAAAACAAAACATTTTATTTCTCACTAAAGAAGGGTTCGGTGAATGCGCATTTGAAACTGGTGGGGTTCGGTACCTCCAACAAGGTTAAGAACCACTGCTGTACAGCAATCTGCCACAATCACCCTATCACAAGAACCCATGCCCCCTGACGGAAGAAACATGACCATTTTGGCCCCTGTATGTCATGACATAACTGATAACTCATTTGAGTACAAAATACTTCGGACAACTACCACTAAAACCTGAACTTTTATTTACATAAAGTAAAAGAAAGTCAATTGTACTTGTTTTTGGCTTCAACAGCAACACAAGTGAGAGTGGATGCAAGGCGCTGACGAGTGGCGAGTATGGGGAAAGGCAAGGTGAACTTACAGACAGGCAACTCTTCGAATCGCTGCACGGACATTGAACTCTGACATGGCGGGAGTGTCGCAAAAGTCAGGTGTAAAAATCGGGCACAATCGATCACACAAATCTGATTACAGACGGACACATTTTTTATATGCACATACTCATACAACTCTGAGCACAAATTGCTTTACACACCTCATAATACAGACAACTGACGGCAGAAACGAGCAAAAAGTCACATGTAAAAAAGACAGCCAATCGAGGAAATGTTTTGTTTTTTTAACACGGACAAATCATACAGGCACACGCTGATGTTCACACACACCCACACTCTTGCATTTGTTACCTTCTTTAGAGCTCTGAAAAATGCCTACCTCAGGGATAAAAGTTGATATAACCAAGGGCCCGCTTTTATTTTATTTCATTAAAGATCGGTAAGTTCCATTTCTCCATCAGTTTGGGGGTAATGGCAGCGCTACAAGAAAGCAGATGCACAAACTTCAAATACCATACGATGTGGATGAAGTATGTAAAAACACTGGCACCTTTGGACCAACATTTTTATTGTCTCGTTTTTTTTGTTGCGTATTGTTTGTTAATCTGTTTTTTACTGTAGCACGGGCCAAGTATGTGACAGAAATAAAGTGTGATGACCATAAAGATTTTTCAAAAAAACATTTAGATAAGACTTTTACATACATTTTTTTAAGTACAGTCGCTCTAAAAAAATAAGACACAAAATGTTTAAAAAACATTAACAGTTGAGTTGTATTAAATCGATGCACAATGGTGAGTCTGATGTCCCTTTCCAAAACTGTCCTGAATATGTTTTACACCCCTTGTGAAAAGCACATCCAATAATTTCTTTTGTACTTTGATAAGTCAAAATGTCAGTTCGTGTGGCATTCAGCATATTTTTTCAGGCACATCCCTGCTTTTGGGACCTGGCTTCTAAATGTTTATTTACTGTTTCCGCAGCAGTTTATCTGTAAAACAATTACAGCCCTCTCTTCCAGGGTGTAAGCAACACATGAACAAAGGCATATTTAAAAGAAGAAAAAAAAAAGAAGACTTATTTCCATTTCAAATGTACACAACATTTAAACTTTCCAAATGGAACTCATGATCTGTCGTTTACTTTTTTGGTCTAACGCCTTTATCCTTCTCAAACTTGGCAATTTGGTTGAAGATGTCCAGCAAATTTGCAGGAAGGTCTTTTTTGGCCTTTCCCCCTGGTACCAAGATCTCTCCACCCTGCTCAGCTGTACCTGACCTGCTTTCATCTACCTTCTCCTCCTTGGCTTTTTCATTACTACGACACTTATCTTTCCAAGTTTCCTCTTTTTCCCAGCCTCGGGTTTCATACGTTTCGCTTCCCAAGGAGCTCCTCCGAGAAAAATCTTTACTTTGACCGAAGTGTCCTGAATGTTCTGCATCCGTAGGTTTCCTCGAGTACGAGGACTCCGATGACGAGCAAGATATTTTGCGCTTCCTCTCATCTAAGCTTCTCCTCCTTTTATCCTCATTTCCTCTCTCCATGCTCCTATGACTACTATCTCTACTCTTAGATCTTTCTGGACTTCCACTGCTACTCTTCCTCGTCCTGGAGCTGCTTTCTACTTTAACCTTATTGTTACTTCCTGAATGAGATGGACACTCAGACTCTTCATCTTCTGAGGTTCCTGACAAAGAGTATAAACAGATCCTTGGGCCATTATCAGCTTTGCCCTTCCTACTTGCCTCTCCCTCCTCCTCTTCTTCCATTACTCCAAAACCTTGGCCTCCCTTCTGGTTGAGAAAGGTGGCAGAGGTGTTAGGAGGTTCCGGGTACCACTCCAACTCCTCATCCTCCTCTTTCTCCTGCCTCTTTTTCACACATTTACCCTCTTCACTCCTCCTGTTGCTCTCTCTTGAAGAGAGCCTGCGATGGCGCTTGCCTTCCCGCTGCGACCTCCTTTTCTTCTTTTTCTTCTTTTTGGACCTCCTGTGATCGGACGAGGACGATGAAGTGGAGGAGTCCCTAGAGGAAGGGGATGTTGACGAGGAAGAGGTCGATCTCTTCCGTTTTCGTTTCATCCTAGCAAAAACAAACATGCTGAGAATTTTATCTGTTCAAACTACTTTTCACTGAATCGTGCAATGATCACCGTTTTTTTTTTTGAAGATTGACAGAAATAACTCACCTCTTGTCCTCTTTTAAGATCTTACGCAATTTCTCAGCACTGCTTTGACTGCTCTTAGCTTTGTCTGCCGCCTCTTTAGTGAGCGCCTCTTCCCGAAGGCGAATCGAATTCTTTACAGCCACGAGGCGAAATAATTTCATCACACCAAGGGTGCGCCAGAGTCCAGAAATATGCAAAATTCCCATGACCCATCACATGCAACAATGACCGCAGAGATGGCATTCAGTCAAATGATCATTCAGTTGTTATGTAGAGGGGATGGAATTGTAAAGAAGAGGGTTTGAAAAGGAGTGATCGCAAATCAAACACGATTGTGACGATGTTAGTTGCAATTATGTATTCACCAAAGAAAAAGTGGGAGGATACCAAAAAGTTGGCATACATGTAGAGACAGAGGTTAAACATAAGCAGAGAAAAACGTGTTCCGAGGTAATACAGACGGGTTACCGTATGCCGGTCATGGACGAGGGATGCAAGAGTGTGCAGTAGAAGGAGTCGTCAATTTCCAGCGTTATTATCCCACCGCGAGGCAGGTGACAAAAGGCCGTGTCAGTCAGAAGGTCAAGTCCCAGGGTCACACATGTGCACACACCATAAAAAATAAATACAAAAAAACACTCATCAGTATTACTGTACAAACCACTTGAGCACATAGAGAAGAACAATGATTTTGTAGAAGTGACATATTCACTCATATCACTATTCCCCATGGGAAAGGCGTAATTACACGGACACAGCGGCACCTCCACGTACAAGTACCTAAAATTACGAGTACGGTGCATTTGGAAAGTAGTCACAGAGCTTCACTTTTTCCACATTTTGTTATGTTACAGCTAAGGGTGTAACGGTACGTGGATTTGTATTGAACCGTTTCGGTACGGGGGGTTCGGTTCGGAACGGAGGTGCACCGAACAGGTTTCTACACTGTGACGTCACATTATCAGGTAATGAGAAGGGGCCTTTATTTTGAAGGCGAGTTGCTCCCTCTTCTAGTTTCCGGTAGTCTCCGCGCGACATTCAGACGCTCACTTGTTTACACACGAGGCGGATTTATGTGTTTCAGCGTTTCAAGTTTGTTGTTTCTTCCCACAAAGTGCCTTGGAAACGTTGTCTGTAAGTCCTGTGTCTGTTTTATGAGTAACATGAAGACGTTGTGTGCGCATGTAAATGTAGAAATAGTACTATGCGACGATAGCTTGTTCTCCTCTTTTAACTTGTTGCTACTTAGCTTCTTTGCTGCTAGCTCACTCCTCTAAGGCAGTGGTTCTCAAATGCGGGTACGCGTACCCCTTGGGGTACTTGAAGGTATGCCAAGGGGTACCTGAGATTTTTTTTAAATATTCTAAAAATAGCAACAATTCAAAAATCCTTTATAAATATATTTATTGAATAATACTTCAACAAAATATGAATGTAAGTTCATAAACTGAACATCAAATCAAGTAGGCTATTCCATTCATTACCATAAACCCAGAGTTTCCCCCATGCCATGATGGTTTGACCCTCACTAAAATGTCTGTCAAAAAGAACTGTGAAAAGAAATGCAACAATGCAATATTCAATGTTGACAGCTAGAATTTTTGTGGACATGTTCCATAAATATTGATGTTAAAGATTTATTTTTTATTTTAGTTCATCAATCCAGATGGATCTCTATTACAATCCCCAAAGAGGGCACTTTAAGTTGATGATTACTTCTGTGTAAAAATCTTTATTTATAATTGAATCACTTGTTTATTTTTCAACAAGTTTTTAGTTTCTTTTATATCTTTTTTTCCAAATAGTTCAAGAAAGACCACTACAAATGAGCAATAATTTGCACTCTTATACAATTTAATAAATCAGAAACTGATGACATAGTGCTGTATTTTACTTCTTTATCTCTTTTTTTCAACCAAAAATGCTTTGCTCTGATTAGGGGGTACTTGAATTAAAAAAATGTTCACAGGGGGTACATCACTGAAAAAAGGTTGAGAACCACTGCTCTAAGGGAGGGTGCAATGTTTGTGTCTCTCCTCTTCAGTATATAATGTATATTATCCTTTGTTGTTTGCAACCATTCCATATATAAATCTTATTTATGTGTGGCTTTGAGTGTTTCATGGGCTATGTACGGCTATTTACATACCTTTATGAGCACTGTTTACATGCTATTGTATGGGCTGTGTGTGTGTATGTGTGAAAACATGTTATGCAGCAAACATTTATAGAAATGTACACTGCAAAAAGTCAGTGTTCAAAAACAAGAAAAAAAAATACTAAAATGAGGGGTATTTTATTTGCCAATAGAACAAGAAAATTTGGCTTGTCAAGACTTTCCAAAACAAGTAAAATTAGCTAACCTCAATGAACCCAAAATACAAAAATACACAAAATATACATTTTTCTCGGTATAAAAAAAATTGATTTTCTTAAATTAAGTAAGTGCTAGTGCCATTATCTTGACATGATGATATGCATACATAATGATTTTTTTTCATGCTTGAAGTAACGAATTATTACTTTAAAAAAGTAGTTTTATACTTGTGAGTGCTGATGACACAGCTTTGTATCAGTTGATATTCTAGTTTCGAGCAATATAGGTCATAAAATCTCAGCTACAAGCTGTAATATCTTACTGAGAACATTTAGGACCAAAACCCTTAAAACAAGTAAAACACTCTAACATAAAATCTGCTTAGTGAGAAGAATTATCTTATCAGATAGAAAATAAGCAAATATCACCCTTATTTGAGATATTTAATCTTACTTAGATTTCAGTTTTTGCAGTGTCGTTACTTAGTAGTGTTTATTTGACATATATTTTGTGTCTCTTTATACAGTTTTACAAATAAATAAAGAAGACAAGGTAACAAAAACAATCACACACAGAGCTATTTTAAAGCAATGTTAAAAGGATAAAGCCATTGTTTACAAATTTTGGTAAATAAATAACCAGAAAATGTATATTTTGTTGTTTTCTTACTGTACCGAAAATGAACCGAACTGTGACCTCTAAACCGAAGTACGTACCGAACCGACATTTTTGTGTACCGTTACACCCTTAGTTACAGCCTTGTTCCAAAATTGAATAAACTATTTTTTGTTCTCAAAATTCTACAGACAATACACCTTAATGAAAGTGTTAATTACATTTTAGCAAATTTATTAAAAATAGAATACTAAAAAAAATCACACAGGCTTTTTTCTCTAAATACTATGTGGATGCACCTCTGGCAGCCACAGCCTCAAGTGAGCTAGGCACACCTACAGTGGGTACGGAAAGTATTCAGACGCCTTTAAATTGTTCACTCTTTGTTTCATTGCAGCCATTTGCTAAAATCCAAAAAGGTATTTTTATTTCTCATTAATGGACACTCAGCAACCCATTTTGACAGAATAAAAACAGAAATGTAATTTTTTTTTACACATTTATTAAAAATTTACAAAAGTATTCACAGCCTTTTTTCTCAATATGTTGTTAATGCACCTTCGGCAGCCATTACAGCCTCAAGTTTTTTTTTTAATACAATGCCATAAACTTGGCACACCTATCTTTGGGCAGTTTCGCCAATTCCTCTTTGCACCTCTGCGGTGGTGATGTACAGAACTGAGGCGCGTATGATGTTGAGTGTGTCAAAAAGCACACACTAAGTGCATACAATCAGAAACAGCATGGGGAAGGAAAATTACAAAAACCGTCAATTCTACTGGTTCATAAAGAGGGTGCATGAAGCGTAACATGGAGGTATTTGGGCTTGAAAATTATCGATAAAAGGGACGCTTTAAACACCAAAGTGCCGCGCAGCAAGGCGGTGCTTTAAAACATGCCTCGCCAAAGGTAGCAACTGACAAAGTGCCGCCTTTTCAAAATACCTTTGCTTCAAACTTAGCCAAACTATTAAATAACAAGCAGTCAGATCTGTACAAGGAGTTTAAAGGCCTACTGAAATGAAATGTTCTTATTTAAACGGGGATAGCGGATCCATTCTGTGTCATACTTGATCATTGCGCGATATTGCCATATTTTTGCTGAAAGGATTTAGTAGAGAACATAGACGATAAAGTTCGCAACTTTTGGTCGCTGATAAAAAAAAGCCTTGCCTGTACCGGAAGTAGCGTGACGTCGCAGGTTGAAGGGCTCCTCACATTTCCCCATTGTTTACACCAGCAGCGAGAGCGATTCGGACAGAGAAAGCGACGATTACCCCATTCATTTGAGCCAGGATGAAACATTTGTGGATGAGGAACGTCAGAGTGAAGGACTAGAGTGCAGTGCAGGACTTTCTTTTTTCACTCTGACCGTAACTTAGGTACAAGCTGGCTCATTGGATTCCCCACTTTCTCCTTTTTCTATTGTGGATCACGCATTTGTATTTTAAACCACCTCGGATACTATATCCTCTTGAAAATGAGAGTCGAGAACGCGAAATGGACATTCACAGTGACTTTTATCTCCACGACAATACATTGGTGAAGCACTTTAGCTACGGAGCTAACGTGATAGCATCGGGTTTAACTGCAGATAGAAACAAAATAAATAAGCCCCTGACTGGAAGGATGGACAGACGATCAACTATACTATTAAACCCTGGACCTGTAACTACACGGTTAATGCTTTCCAGCCTGGCGGATCTTAACAATGCTGTTGCTAACGACGCCATTGAAGCTAACTTAGCTACGGGAACTCACAGAGTTATGCTAAAAACATTAGCGATCCACCTACGCCAGCCCTCATCTGCTCATCAACACCCGTGCTCACCTGCATTCCAGCGATCGACGGCGCGACGAAGGACTTCACCCAATCATCGATGCGGTCGGCAGCTAGCGTCGGATAGTACGTCTGCTATCCAACTCAATATCCAACTCAAAGTCCTCCTGGTTGTGTTGCTGCAGCCAGCCGCTAATAAACCGATCCCACCTACAGCTTTCTTCTTTGCAGTCTCCATTGTTCATTAAACAAATTGCAAAAGATTCACAAACACAGGTATCCAGAATACTGTGGAATTTTGCGATGAAAACAGAGCTGTTTGTATTGGGATACAATGTGTCCCAATACTTCCGCTTCAACCATTGACGTCACGCGCAAACGTCATCATATCTAGACGTTTTCAACCGGAAGTTTCCCGGGAAATTTAAAATTGCACTTTATAAGTTAACCCGGCCGTATTGGCATGTGTTGCAATGTTAAGATTTCATCATTGATATATAAACTATCAGACTGCGTGGTCGGTAGTAGTGGGTTTCAGTAGGCCTTTAAAGAGTGACAGGTAATGTAGTTAACTAGCTCCCCTGCTGTGCACATACACACACTGTACGTAGACAAACACACACCTGGATGGCTTGGTGCCAATTATTAGCGCAGTCCAAACCGCCTAACGTAAACTATGCAAGTGAAATGACTGAAGTTTGTTACAAATTCCTACAATTTGTGTTTTAGCTTTAACAATGTGTGTTTTACCTGCTACATGGCTTATCTGTGTACTTTTAGCCATAGTATTATTAGAATTTACTAATGATTGTATTTGTCTTAAAGCACAGACAAGAGTGGCGACCATAAATCATGAAGCATTTATTACAATTTCAATAAAGCTTTTTATTCTAGTCCAACCTAAATCTAGAATATAGAAGGCTATATATAATATATACACTTGTAAATTGTTCGAGTGCAATACATCTTAAAAAACACATATAACCACATGTTACACATAAAGCACTCAATATATTGAGGCTCACACACCTGTATGGTCTCTGTGATCTTGTTCAAGGCTTCCTGGGCCTCAGGGTTTGCATCATCCAGTGAAAGTGCTCTTCGGTACACCCCTTCTGCTGTTACTAGTTTCTCCTGTTCCTCCAGTCTAAAATGGAAGACTTCAAAGTTATAAAAGTAATTGGAAACTACCAACAAATTGGTAATTAACAGGGAACTCTGACTGATTTGGCAGCACAAACAATCGTTTTGGTAGTTGGCCAATTAAAATGCATTTCAAAGAGACTAAAAACATTGTTAGCAATCTGGTGACAAGACTTGGCAAGTAACCAAGTTACACAATTAGAAAAGTTCACAATGTTTTTAAAGTTCCGCTCATGAACCGTAGAGGAGACTAGTTCACAGGAGGTGATGAGGGCATGTATGATGAGTTCTGCAGTATGGAAGGAAATGGACGACTTTCTTAAGGTAAAAGAAGTACGGTATTAAGCATGTTGGACATGAGAGCCAGGCAATGCAACTGTCTAAATTATTTGGTGGTCCCTTTTTCAGAAAGCTGAGAGGACTGTGGGGTCCGGACTTTTTATTTTTACTCTTATTTGTATTGCGGAGAACCAGCATCCTCTACAGTAGACATTTGATTTTGGTCCATTTATTTTGTCAGTTACAGGAGTGGTCTGCTGTTTGAAGGACCTTCTACAAAAAAGCTACCGTATTTTTCGGAGTATAAGTCGCACAGGCCGAAAATGCATAATAAAGAAGGAAATAAAACATATATAAGTCGCACTGGAGTATAAGTCGCATTTTTTGAGAAATTTGATAAAAAATTTGAAAGGCAATTTAAAATAAATAAAGAATAGTGAACAACAGGCTGAATAAGTGTACGTTATATGAGGCATAAATAACCAACTGAGAACGTGCCTGGTATGTTAACGTAACATATTACGGTAAGAGTCATTCAAATAACTATAACATATAGAACATGCTATACATTTACCAAACAATCTGTCACTCCTAATCGCTAAATTCCATGAACTATTATACGTCTAGTCTCTTACATGAATGAGCTAAATAATATTATTTGATATTTTACGGTAATGTGTTAATAATTTCACACATAAGTCGCTCCTGAGTATAAGTCGCACCCCCGGCCAAACTATGAAAAAAACTGTGATTTATAGTCCGAAAAATACGGTAGTCAAAGATTATTTCTACGAAAGCACTTTAGTGTTTTTAAGAATATACTGCAAAAATGTGAGTCTCTCACAAGTTCTTTGAACTGAACTCGCAGGCTATCAGCTAAATAGTTCAAATTATGAAAAAGAGAGGAACCTATTTCGAAACTTGGCACACCTATTAGAATAATTAAATAAGTTGAGCACTGAGATAGGCTCCAGCGCCCCCCGCGACCCTGAAGGGAATAAGCGGTAGAAAATGGATGGATGGAACAAATGCCTAATGACTGCATCTGAAGTTAACAAGTTACAGAAACACCTTAGTTACATAAATCAAATTATACTAAGAAAAATGTTTTGCTTCTAATAAGGTCAGGACTTAACAGAGTGCCTTGAGGAACAGCCTCAGTTATGTAAATCAAAAGTCTGGACCACAGTGTCAATGAAAGGATCTGCAAAAGTGTTTACAGTGGCTCAAATTCCTCTATTCAACAGGAGCACTCATGTGTGTTTTAGGAATTTGCTCCAAAAATGTGGTAGGACTGGACGATTATGGCAAAAAATAATATGAACGATTATTTTGATCGATATTGTAGAGGCACATTGCTGATTGAACATTAATTAAGTCGTGAGTACACAGACTTTTGCGATGGTGGAACGAGATGGTCGCGCATACGGACAGACTTTCACACAAATAGGATTACAGTCAATAAAGGTGGATTGTTCCGTGGGGGATTTTACCAAGCATTGTTGCTTCTCTACGGTTTGCTACATACTAACAGACTATTCTGCCACATTTGATCGAGGAAATAATGCTAAGAGCTGATCACCGCGATGAAACTCAAATGAATCGCGATCAGCGATCATATCACCCAGCCCTACTTTCACCAAAATATTTCATTGTCTGGTAGTCTCATCTCAGTAGAAGTGCCATTTTAAATGGTGAAAAGTAATACTTTTTGACTACGCATTTTCCCTTTTCATTTACCAAATGATTATCACCAGTGAAAAGTTCAATACTACATATAAAATAAGATTTCTGGATTATATAGAGTGGTTTATAGTTATAAAATGTAAATAAATATTTGGTCAACTGTCACTGCCATCCCCAAAATGCAGCATGGCTTACTGTTTTCCTCTCTCAACCAGTGTCTGGCAGAGGTACTTCTTGGCATTGCGGTGATCTGGACAGGTCTTCAGGGCCAGTTCGAAGTCTGATATAGCCTTCAAAATGCTGCCTTTATTAGCATACCTGAAAACATAATTCAAAAAAAGCAACATAAGAATAAAATTAGCGCTGTCGAATAATACAATTTGTAATTAGGTTAATCACAGGGTTGCTATAGGTAAATTTTGATTAATTTCAACTAAATACCATTTACTTTTGAACTAGTGTATATTAATGGTGTTTCATTTTGCATGAACAAAGAGACTCAAGAAAAAAAAAGTGGTAAATGTGCACTTAATGTGTTTATTAAACACCTTTGACATTATGTTCACGTTAACAAAAAACATATCTACAATAATGTGGACCTGTTACTCCTTTTGTGTTATCAATTCTATTCATTTTAAGATGGAAGTGGTTTGAAAAAGAAAACTTATTCTTGCACATAACAAGACTTTCTGGTGATCAACTGTTCCATCGTGGTTTTTAGTATTCCCGTTACCTATCAAAAGGGCTAATGTGCTGTTTAGCGTCTTCCATATTGCTAGTTAGCTGTTGAAGATTCTCACTGCATATTTGCGCATGAGCGATGGCAACACTAATAGGATAAACCAAAAATGTTTAATCATATTTATATCGATAATGGATTAATTTGCATTAAAGCATACATTTTGACAGCCTAAATAAAATACAAAATACAAACAATCGTTTCCCCGTCAAACAGAAATTTTGCAAAGATTAAACAGCCCACAAATACACAAAGCTGATGAAAGATGATTTCAAATTTGACTCCCAATAAGAAATACAATATAAACATATGCTGTGTGTGTTTCACATTTATATAGAGCTTGGTAATGTTGTGATTTTATGTACAGTCAAGCCCAAAAAATGTACATACATACCCATTGCAAATTTTGACTTCCGAATTTTTTCTTCAAATGTAAATAAATGCTGAAAAATATTTAAACATGCTGGTTTAATAGTAGTAACTTTAAAGTGGTCATAATTTGATTTTTTCCTACATTTAAAACACTTCCTTGTGGTCTACATAATGTTTAATGGTGGTTCTTTGGTCAAAATGTTGCAGAGATTTTGATTTATTGACCATTTTCAAGCCGCTTTTTGACCGTCTCTTCAGGATTCGCCCTTTTGTTGGCGATTTTATTTACGTGCCTCCACTTCAACGGTTTTCTCCTCGTCAGCCATTGTGTAGTTGTTAGCGATTTCATATGGCAAGAGCGGAGGATGCATGCACATCTACAAGCCAGTGTAGTGTGTGCCCCACAACAAGACGGTAGAGGAAAAAAAACAACTTACTCACTACAGCATTGGACAACAATGGCGGAAAAAGGTCTTCATGTAAACAACTACCATATATAGACGTATCCGCTGACGTCAAAAGTCCTGGCAAATTTAAAACGGCTAGTTTGGAACAAGACCATTTTTTAAAAATAAATATCTCAATGCTGCTATGGTTTGAATTGACATTTTCGGCTTTTATAGTGATCCCAAATACACAAAAGCAATTGCCAACCGGCAAGAAAAGTGGGTATTTCAAAATTTTCCAGGGGTATCAATAATTTTAGGTTTGAATGTGGCTCAATGCAAGGCCTCTGTCTTGTATTCATGTCAAAAAGAGACAATATTTTAGATCTGGTATATTTCTAGGGAAGACAAACCCACAACAACACAAAGCGTCATTCCTTACTTCCTTAATGGCCAATAAAAGAGTGAACAAAAGTTTCTTGTAGTTACTAGGTTTGCCCACATTCCAGAAGGTTTTGGTCGATGTTACAATGTCAGACTGTTCAAATACTGATGGTTTTGAGACTATTACTTAACCCCAAAATGTCAGGTCCCTACACAGGTTTTTGTGGGATTGGGATTAAGATCTGGACACTGGCTAGGTACATGGCCTCATTCGTTGTACGATGGCCCCTAAATGCAGTGTACCCTTTGCAAAGAAGCAGTATCAAAGCAGAATGTTTCCATCTCCATGTTTGACAGCAGTAATGGTTTTGGGTTCATAATTAGCATTTCTCTGCCTCCATGTTCAACTGATGCCAAATAACTAAATGTTGGTTTTATCTGACCACATCACAATCTCCAGATCATTCCCAATGCTCTCTGGCAAACTTCACACGTGCCTGTTGTAGTGTCTTTTTCAGCATGGGAGAATCTCAATCCACTACAGATGTAAAAAGGTAACACACTCAGGGCCTGATCCACTAAGATCCAAATGATACATTCTACAAAACCAGTGAAGTTGGCAGGTTGTGTATATCATAAATAAAAACAGAATACAATGATTTGCAAATCCTTTTTTAGCCTATATTCAATTAAAAAGACTGCAAAGACATGATACTTAACATTCGAACATTCACAAACAAGGATGGGGCGAGGGTCACCAATTTGTGAACAAATGCGTGAGCAAATTGTCGAACAGTTTAAGAACAACATTTTTCAACGAGCTATTGCAAGGAATTTAGGGATTTCACCATCTACGGTCCGTAATATCAAAAGGTTCAGAGAATCTGGAAAAAAATCACTGCACATAAGCGGCAAGGCCGAAAACCAACATTGCAAGCCCGTGACCTTTGATCCCTCAGGCGGTACTGCATCAAAAACCGACATCAGTGTGTAAAGGATATCACCACATGGGCTCAGGAACACTTTAGAAAACCACTCTCAGTCAGTAACTGCAGTTCGTCGCTACATCTGTAAGTAAAAGTTAAAACTCTACTTTGCAGAGTGAAAGCCATTTATCAACAACACCCAGAAACGCTGCCGGGTTTGCTGTGCCTGAGCTCATCTAAAATAGACTGATGCAAAGTGGAAAAGTGCTCTGTGGTCTGACGAGTCCACAATTCAAATTGTTTTTGGAAACTGTGGACGTTGTGTCCTCCGGATCTAAGAGGAAAAGAACCATCCGGATTGTTATAGGCGCAAACTTCCAAAGCCAGCATCTGTGATGGTATGGGGGTGTATTAGTGCCCAAGACATGGGTAACTTACACATCTGTGAAGTCACCATTAATGGTGAAAGGTACATACAGGTTTTGGAGCAACATATGTTGCCATCCAAGTAACATCTTGTTCATGGACGCCCCTGCTTATTTCAGCAAGACAATGCTAAGCCACATTCTGCATGTTACAACAGCGTGGCTTCGTAGTAAAAGAGTGCGGGTACTCGACTGTAGTCCAGACCTGTCTCCCATTGAAAATGTGTGGCGCATTATGAAGCCTAAAATACCACAACGGAGACCCCGGACTGTTGAACAACTTAAGCTGTACATCAAGCAAGAATGGGAAAGAATTCCACCTGAAAAGCTTCCAAAATTAGTCTCCTCAGTTCCCAAACGTTTACGGAGTGTTGTTAAAAGGAAAGGCCATGTAACACAGTGGTAAAAATGCCCCTGTGGCAACTTTTTTGCAATGTGTTGCTGCCATTAAATTCTCAGTTAATGATTATTTGAAAAGAAAAAATAAGTTTCTCAGTTGGAACATTAAATAGCTTGTCTTTGCAGTGTATTCAATTGAATATAAGTTGAAAAGGATTTGCAACTCATTGTATTCTGTTTTCATTTACCATTTACACAATGAGCCAACTTCACTGGTTTTGGGTTTTGTAAATAGTGTGTGCAAACTAAAACAGTGCATATTATTAATGGGCGTGTGATCTACTAAGACTGGGTCTAATTAATAACAAGTACAAAAGTGGTGCAACCGGTGGTGTTTCGTCATGTTGTTGACATGGAGCACACATATAATACGCACCACCTTCTCTGGGCTATACTGAAGCACGATCTTGACAACTGAACCCACTTCTAGCACACACAAAGTGCATTCTGGGAGGTGCTGCGGTGTTCAATGATCCAGACACAAGAATGTGCTTATTGCAATAAGTTTTTTTTAACTACTGTAGTATATTATAAGGATCAGAATATAATATAAAACAAGTGCTTGTTGAATTTAATGAAATTTCCGTCCTTACGAGAAAATCTGGTTTGGTAAACATTATAATTTCACAAAAACTCACAGAGCTCCTCGTGCTACCAGCGCTTCCACATTGTTTGTGTCGATGTCCAAAGCTTTGTTGTACTCATTCATGGCTTCCACATGGCGACTGTGTTTAAAGTGGTCCACACCTGCCTTGACACTGAAAAAAAAAAAAAAAAAAACACTTTCTGAGACACAATGGAGGACAAAACTACTACACTGCCGTGTTGAGTGTGTTTCTACCATTTCAAAGCCCAGGATGCAGATTGCTTTTCCCGGATTGCACACGCAAAATCTTCTTTTTCAAAGAGTTTACTGTAGAGAAGTGGCAGGTGAAAACAATCGATAAGTTGTATTAATTAATATATTGACTATCACAACAGTCCCATTTTGGTATTGTAAGATAGTGTGTGAATGTTGTCTCTCTGTGTTGGCCCTGCAATGAGGTGGCGACTTGTCCAGGGTGTACTCCGCCTTCCGCCCAAGTGCAGCCGGGATAGGTTGAAGCACCCTTTGACCCCGAGAGGGATGGATCTTACCTTTGTAGCCCCCTCATCATCGAGGGTGGGTGAATGTCAGTAACACCAATGTTCTCCAGCAAGTAGTCCACGACAGAAGGGTTGTGGTAGCCGTGGCAACCACACAGTATACGCTCGTATGTCTCCCTTGAGTCACTAGCTGCCCGAACACTACGACTGAAAGAAGGTTGCACTGATTAACAAAAGTGTTAACATGACACTAGTGTTGACCCAATAATAAACTTGTTACAAATTAGTAGATTATTTCAGTGTTTTTCAACCACTTAGCCTAGTGTGCCGTGAGATATTGTCTGGTGTGCCGTGGGAAATTATGCAACTTCACTTAATTGGTCCAAAAAATATTTTTTGCAAATCAATAATTATAATAATGTGCCCTTGTCTAGTGTATGTGCTGTGTAGAGCTTGGCAGGGTAACCATGTAATACTCCATATCAGTTGGTGGCAGCAGGTAGTTAATTGCTTTGTAGAAGTCGGAACGCGTCAAGGATGGTTTGTCGTGATCCCAATATGCAGAGCACAGCGGGAGACAGCGTGCAGGTAAAAAGGTAGGTAACGCTTAAACGAAAAATGAACAAAAGGCAAGCCCCGCTAGGAAAAGGCACTGAAGCATAGGGATGGCTATGCAAAACAAAAGTAAAACTGAACTGGCTACAAGGTAAACAAAAACAGAATACTGGACGACAGCAAAAACTTACGTGTGGAGCGGAGACGGCGTCCACAAAGTACATCCGTACATGACATGACAATAAACACTGTCCCCAAAAAGAAGGATAGCGTACGCAAAACTTAAATAGTCTTGATTGCGAAAACAAAGCAGGTGCGGGCAATAGCACTCAAAGGAAGGCGCGAAGCTGCTACAGGAGAACACCAACAAAACAGGAAGGGTCACCAAAATAACAGCGCAAGACAGGAACTAGAGCACTACACACAGGAACAACAACAAACTCAAAATAAGGCACGACAACTTGGTGGACTTTCATTTTTTAACCTTTTCTGCTGGTGGTGTGCCTCCGTATTTTTTGTTTTAATGAAAAAAATGTGCCTTGGCTCAAAAAAGGTTGAAAAACACTGGATTATTTTACACTGAACTTGTTTTACTTTGTATTTCAGACATTGGATTTAAGCTTTGATTTGAGTCTTGTAGTGAATTTGTCATTTGATGTTCTTACTTATAGTGTAGAGGCAGCTCGTCCTTGTTTATGACTCCTAGCTGGACGCTCTCCGATCTGGGTGAAAGCGACGTTTGAAGCAGTGACACTGTGATTTTTTCTTGGTAGCGGTCAATGTCTTTCACACCAGCTGTAATATAAAACATAATAATAACTGATGGGGCTTTTAATTGGTTAACAGTGAATAGAATTAACATATTAATAGTTCTGAATAGACAGCCTTGGAATGCAGACACAACTTGACAGATATAACAACAAACTATAAATCCCGTCTATGGCTTCATTTCAAGGAGAACCAAATAAAGAGGAGGCTATTTCCTGATGCCAAGCAATCATTTCAACCATTGTGTCACGTGCCAAACATTCTTTGGGTAGAAAGCTCAAAGCATAATGGCATGTGGTTTCTTCAAAGTAAGGAGCTGCGAGAGACCTTAAGTCACCTGGGACTTACATCTTGTTCTGTCAGTCTTGTGAGAATTTAGTGTTTTCTTCACAATTATATTAGAGGGCAGAGTTAATTTTTATTTACCGTATTTTCCGCACCATAAGCCGCACCTAAAAAACAAAATTTTTCTCAAAAGCTGACAGTGCAGCTAATAACCCGGTGCGCCTTATATATGGATTAATATTAATATTTATTTTCATAAAGTTTAGGTCTCGCAACTACGGTGAACAGCCGCCATCTTTTTTCCCCGTAGAAGAGGAAGCGCTTCTTCTTCTACGGTAAGCAACCGCCCCCATAGAAGAGGAAGCGCGTCTTCTTCTACTGTAAGCAACCGCCAAGGTGAGCACCCGCCCCCGTAGAAGAAGAAGCGTGCGGATATTACGTTTCATTTTATTTGTGTGTTTCTGTAAAGACCACAAAATGTCTCCTACCAAGAGACACGCGTACAAGGTTCCACTGACTTTTGATATTCCTGTGAACCGCACTGTGGATACAACGGGAACATATACGGTGAATATTCGCACCACAGGGAATGAGAAGTCGTCCTTCACCGTGGTTCTAGCTTGCCATGCTAACGGCCAGAAACTTCCACCCACTGTGATATTCAAAAGGAAGACCTTGCCAAAAGAGAACTTTCCAGCCGGCGTCATCATAAAAGCTAACTCGAAGGGATGGATGGATGAAGAAAAAATGAGCGAAGAGACCGGGTGACTTTTTTCACGCAGCTCCCGTCCCTGTTGATCTATGACTGCATGCGCGTCCACATCACAGATGGTGTCAAAAAACAAGTGAAGCACACCAAAGAAGAATAATTCGAGGGATTTGTGGATGAGTAATAACTTCAGAAAGTGAGCTTTAAATGTTTATTTTGTGTGTTGTGTGACACTAACGTATGAGCAACGTTGAGTTATTGATGTTGCTATTGCTCTGCACTATTTTGAGTGTTACTATTTTTGTGATTGCACATTTGCACATTACATTTTGGGAGTGAACAGAGTTGTTAGAACGCTGGTTTGTAATATATTATTAAAGTTTGACTGACCTATCTGACTGTTTTTTTGACATTCCCTTTAGCGTAGCGTAGGTGCGGCTAATAACACGGGGCAGCTAATAGGTAAACAAAGTTTTGAAATATGCCATTCATTGAAGGTGCGGCTTACAACACGGGGCGGCTTATGGTGCGGAAAATACGGTATTCCAATTTTATTTTTTATGCTCACAACAGCAGTAATTTGTGGAAGCCTTTCATAATGACATGTCTTTTATCAAACAAACAAACAAAAGATCTAGATTATTAACCATACTGTATTTATCTGTCATTTCACTTCTGTCTTTGTATGTTTACATGCACCTTTTCACCTGCTTTCTGTATCGCGTGCAAAGAAGCCCTCACTTTATTTAATCGTTATTTTGACTTTGTAGATTATTTGAGTCTTTAAATTGCATCTCTTCTAAAAAACGCGAGTAATCAAATGTAACTATAGAAGCAATAGCAATATAGTTAAAGTATAAACTGAGCTGTCAAAAATAACATGTTAACTCAAGTGATTAATTACAACAAATGATGGCATTAATCATGTATATACTTTTATTATTCAGGCAATTTATTTTGACTACATTGTCCTTCACCTTGACCGTAGATGGTTACCTCGCGGGTTGTTATATGGTCAATGCATACGTCAGATATGTCAAACATGAGTGTGGAAACTGACTGGTAGCAAATTTTTCTTCAAAATACACCAACTGGACTTCAGATAAAATTGTTACCAAGTTTTGAGCAAATACATGACGTGCATTCAAGTAAAATATTTTAAAAATGTTAATTTAGACATTCTGACAAAATTGCATTTGTGTCCAAATACTGGGCTCTTTTTTTAAGATAATTTAAATCAAACGAGAGAATACTGGGCTCTTTTTTTAAGATAATTTAAATCAAACAAGAGAGTAATAACTAGGGGTGTGGGAAAAAATCGATTTGAATTCGAATTGCGATTCACACGTTGTGCGATTCAGAATCGATTCTCATTTTTAAAAAATTGATTTTTTTTTTAATTCATTTTTTTTGTTTTGTTTTTTTAGATTAATCAATCCAACAAAACAATACACAGCAATACCATAACAATGCAATCCAATTCCAAAACCAAACCCGACCCAGCAACACTCAGAACTGCAATAAACAGAGCAATTGAGAGGAGACACAAACACGACACAGAACAAATGAATATTATCAACAACAGTATCAATATTAGTTACAATTTCAACATAGCAGTGATTAAAAATCCCTCATTGACATTATCATTAGACATTTAGAAAACATTTTTAAAAAAATAACAATAGTGTCACAGTGGCTTACACTTGCATCGCATCTCATAAGCTTGACAACACACTGTGTCCAATATTTTCACAAAGATAAAATAAGTCATATTTTTGGTTCATTTAATAGTTAAAACAAATTGACATTATTGCAATCAGTTGATAAAACATTGTCCTTTACAATTATAAAATCTTTTTACAAAAATCTACTACTCTGCTTGCATGTCAGCAGACTGGGGTAGATCCTGCTGAAATCCTATGTATTGAATGAATAGAGAATCGTTTTGAATCGGGAAAATGTCGTTTTTGAATCGAGAATCGCGTTGAATCGAAAAAAAAATCGATTTTGAATCGAATCATGACCCAAAGAATCGATATTGAATCAAATGGTGGGACACCCAAAGATTCGCAGCCCTAGTAATAACCTGTCAAATTCAAATTTATGATTAATCCGATTTAATACAGGTATGCTTGCACATGTCTGCACTACGGCAATCCGGATATGACAAAAATAACAAAAAACATCTGATCTGGTGAATATTGGAAGCGAAATGAGTAGGCCTGGTAAAGCTCATTAGTAGGTTATCATATCTGAGCATTTGGTTTTGTGAATGAATGAAAAATAGGCAAAATAAAACCTTGAGAGTTACTAAAATAACAGTTGAAGTAGAATGTAAACTTGATGTGTCAGAGCACCAGTTGAAACTGGTTGCCATAACTAACCTCTGATTATGTCTCCAATCTGGTAGTAAGACAAAGGATCATCATGGCTGCCAGCAGAGGGAATTTCCCTGATGTGACAAAGAGCCTAAAAGTAAAAAGTAAAAAAAAAAGTTTTAACAATACTTTGCCAAATAATCACACCAATTAATGAATCACGCCCGACTTTCCACTCACAGATAACTCCAGGTCTTCTATGTCTCGATTCATTCCTCCCGCCATGCAAATCAGAGTGAGAAAAAAGCCATATTCTCTGATATTGTTGATCCTCCCCACCACAATGTCCCCTCGTTCCAAATCTCGATACAGCATAGCCCTTCTCTCATCATAAGGCACTTCCATGAATAACTCCAGGGGTGGCATGACAGCGTAAGGCTCTGGAGAGAAGAGCACAATGGTTAGGGCACACTTTTTGTTATGCTTTAAGTTGCGAGCAGAATTTGAGTTACAAGCCCTTGAAGTAATATTTAGCACACAGTTGTGCTGCTTGAGCAATGAAAAGAAAACACACATTACTGTCCCTGCTTCGTCTACATGCAAAATTTTTGCGCCGCTTACGGATTGACACAATCCTGCCCTTCGACTACCGTAACTAAGAATGTTAGTGCAAAAGAGAGGAAGCGGACGACCAAATGAGAGAAACAAACCATTAAAAAAAACATCTCCTACAAGTTAGCAGCCCACCTGGTGAGGCTATGAAAGTACAAACCCCGTTTCCATATGAGTATGGAAATTGTGTTAGATGTAAATATAAACGGAATACAATGATTTGCAAATCATTTTCAACCCATATTCAGTTGAATATGCTACAAAGACAACATATTTGATGTTCAAACTGATAAACATTTTTTTTTTGCAAATAATCATTAACTTTAGAATTTGATGCCGGCAACACGTGACGAAGAAGTTGGGAAAGGTGGCAATAAATACTGATAAAGTTGAGGAATGCTCATCAAACACTTATTTGGAACATCCCACAGGTGAACAGGCAAATTGGGAACAGGTGGGTGCCATGATTGGGTATAAAAGTAGATTCCATGAAATGCTCAGTCATTCACAAACAAGGATGGGGCGAGGGTCACCACTTTGTCAACAAATGCGTGAGCAAATTGTTGAACAGTTTAAGAAAAACCTTTCTCAACCAGCTATTGCAAGGAATTTAGGGATTTCACCATCTAAAGTCCGTAATATCATCAAAGGGTTCAGAGAATCTGGAGAAATCACTGCACGTAAGCAGCTAAGCCTGTGACCTTCGATCCCTCAGGCTGTACTGCATCAACAAGCGACATCAGTGTGTAAAGGATATCACCACATGAGCTCAGGAACACTTCAGAAACCCACTGTCAGTAACTACAGTTGGTCGCTACATCTGTAAGTGCAAGTTAAAACTCTCCTATGCAAGGCGAAAACCGTTTATCAACAACACCCAGAAACGCCGTCGGCTTCGCTGGGCCTGAGCTCATCTAAGATGGACTGATACAAAGTGGAAAAGTGTTCTGTGGTCTGACGAGTCCACATTTCAAATTGTTTTTGGAAACTGAGGAAAAGAACCATCCGGATTGTTCAAGGCGCAAAGTTGAAAAGCCAGCATGTGTGATGGTATGGGGGTGTATTAGTGCTCAAGGCATGGGTAACTTACACATCTGTGAAGGCGCCATTAATGGTGAAAGGTACATACAGGTTTTGGAGCAACATATGTTGCCATCCAAGCAACGTTACCATGGACGCCCCTGCTTATTTTAGCAAGACAATGCCAAGCCACGTGTTACATCAACGTGGCTTCATAGTAAAAGAGTGCGGGTACTAGACTGGCCTGCCTGTAGTCCAGACATGTCTCCCATTGAATATGTGTGGCGCATTATGAAGCCTAAAATACCACAACGGAGACCCCCGGACTGTTGAACAACTTAAGCTGTACATCAAGCAAGAATGGGAAAGAATTCCACCTGAGAAGCTTCAAAAACGTGTTTCCTCAGTTCCCAAACGTTTACTGAGTGTTGTTAAAAGGAAAGGCCATGTAACACAGTAGTGAACATGCCCTTTCCCAACTACTTTGGCACGTGTTGCAGCCATGAAATTATAAGGTAATTATTATTTGCAAAAAAAAAATAAAGTTTATGAGTTTGAACATCAAATATGTTGTCTTTGTAGTGCATTCAACTGAATATGGGTTGAAAAGGATTTGCAAATCATTGTATTCCGTTTATATTTACATCCAACACAATTTCCCAACTCATATGGAAACGGGGTTTGTATTATTGTAGCAAAATCATTTGCAAACACCTATCACATTCTGTGCGTGTGTTATCCAATTCATGTGCATATGTACTAATGTGTGTCTGTATCTCAATCTGTGTGTGTGTGTTTTAAGTTGTCTGTCCGTATTATGATTTGTCTGTGTAAAAAATTTCAGTTTTTTGATCGCCGTGTGTGTAAAATAAAATAAAGTTGTGTGCCTGTATTTAGAATTGTGTGAAGCATGAACTCTTTTTTTTTTTACATGTGACTTTTGCGAAACTTCTGCCGTGTACGAGTTGTCTGTCTGTACAGCAATTTGTACGTGTAAAGAGAGTCGTCTGTCTGTAACTTCCCCTTCCCTTTCCTTATAATTAAAATAGTTGGCACCTTGCAGCCACTCACACTCCTGTTGCCGTAGAAGCCAAGTACAATGGACTTTTCAACACTTGCTGCAAATTAAAGTCCATGTTTTAGCAGCCTCTTTTATTTAAATAAGTGATCATGTAATTAGATATAGATCGAAAGTGTTGCTTTTTCTACGCCACGGGGTGGGGCTTTTCTCCATATATTGGGGACGGCGTGGCGAAGTTGGTAGAGTGGAAAGGCCAGCAATCGGAGGGTTGCTGGTTACTGGGGTTCAATCCCCACCTTCTACCATCCTAGTCACGTCCGTTGTGTCCTTGGGCAAGACACTTCACCCTTGCTCCTGATGGGTGCTGGTAGCGCCTTGCATGGCAGCTCCCTCCATCAGTGTGTGAATGTGTGTGTGAATGGGTGAATGTGGAAATACTGTCAAAGCGCTTTGAGTACCTTGAAGGTAGAAAAGCGCTATACAAGTATAACCCATTTATCATTTATATATGAGTGAAGATTAATCACATCCAGCGGAGTAGATCATTCTAAACGCTGTCATTTCTTAATCACTTCACATTTGAATACAAAAATACTTCTGACCACTAAGTTACTGCTTAAACATGAACTTTTATTTACAGCAAGTGATGAAAAGTCCCATGTTCCTGGCTTCAATGGCAACACGAGTGTGAGTGGCTACAAGGCGCAGACTAGTGAGTAAAAAAGAAAGGCAAGGGGGAGTTAGACAGACAACTCTTTACACGTTCAAATCGCTGCACTGACAAGTCATACACATACAGAAGTTTTGCAAAAGTCACATGTAAAAAGACAGCCAACAGAGAGTTCCTGCTTTACACATTTCTAAATACGTATTTTTTTTAAAAAAAATTTTACACGCACGGTGGAAGAGGGGTTAGTGCATCTGCCTCACAATACAAAGGTCCCGGGTTCGATCCTGCCCTCGGGATCTTTCTGTGTGGAGTTTGCATGTTCTCCCCGTGACTGTGGGTTCCCTCCGGGTACTCCGGCTTCCTCCCAACTCCAAAAACATGCACCTGGGGATAGGTTGATTGGCAACACTAAATTGGCCCTAGTGTGTGAATGTGAGTGTGAATGTTGTCTGTCTATCTGTGTTGGCCCTGTGATGAGGTGGCGACTTGTCCAGGGTGTACCCCGCCTTACCTATTATATTAAAAAGTGAAGGGCGTCACCCCCGACGAAAACATCGACCCTGGAGGCAACGTCTGCCCTGTGCTCCAAGAACTACGGTCTGAATGGGAGCCAAACAGCTGGAAAGGTTTACGAACTAAATTATTACCTGTCACTCTTTATAACTCGTTGTGCAGATCTGAATGCTTATTATTTAAATGTTTACCTAAGATTGAAGCACAGGTGGTAATACTAATCTCCACGTTTGGCTAGGCGTGTTTTAAAGCAGCACTCCTGTTTAAATCGTCACATTTATTGTTAGTTTTGAAGCCCAAATACCTCCATATTGCGCTTCCCGCACCCTCTTTCTTAACCAGTAGAAATTACGTTTATTTGCCATTTTTCCTCTCCACGACATTATTGCTTGTATGCACTTTCTGTGTGCGTTTTGACACACTCAACATCATGCCCCTCGGCTCTAGTCACCGCCGCACAGCAGCATAAACGGCACCGGTACATTTTTCCAAAGGTGCGTTGGCGACTTGTCCAGGGTGTACCCCACCTTCCGCCCGAATGCAACTGGGATAGGCTCCAGCACCCCCGCAACCCAGAGAGGGATAAGCAGTAGAAAATGGATGGATAGATGGAGTTTAGTCCCGTTTCCAGTTGATTAGTATTGCGGTACTTTATTAGTACTGGTATACCGTACAACCCTAGACTGTGCATTAAAAAAAATAATTAAAAAAAACATTTAGCTGTTCAACGTCCACACACAACCAATTTCATATGCGCTCTATCACAGCGACCGGGCAAAAACATTTTTTGCTGGGCTTTCCCCTACATGTAATTGATCCTGGTGCACCACCAGGGGAAAATAATTTCCGCCACACCTTAAAAATAAGTGTTTTGTTTTTTTACATGAAATCATTTTTCTTACATCCAGTAGAAAATACACACTATTGTCTGTTAGCATCATACCAAAAGCCAAATGCAAATTAAAAAACTATAAAGCACCTTTTGGAAGAATTCTACGAACCCTTCAAAGTGATCGCCGTATCAGAGACATGGATGGATGCTAAGAAAGGAATATTTCTCGAACTGGAAGGATATGAAATAAACTACATAAACAAGAATGGAGGCAGAGTTGCAGTTCATGTGATGAAGGAAGGACTTGCACTATAAAGTGATGAAAATACATGTCATATTTGCCATTGAAAATATTTTAGATAGTATAACCATTGAAATATGTCACGAAAAGAGCAAATATGTGTTGTCAACAGTACCGGTATATACAGAGCACCTCAGTCAAGCATTGAAAGGTTTGAGGACTGGATTAAGGCAACCTTCACTGATATCAGTCAAAAAGTAATTTTCAAATGTAGTGACTTCAACATAGACCTTGTGAACCCTAACAAGCAAAAGACCATTGATGATTTCATGGAAAAAAAAGTATAGTATGATCTCAGATATCCTAAAATCACAAGGCCAAGCAGAATCACAAGTCACTCTGCTGTGCTTATTGATATCTTTACCAATAATTTTGATAACGCTGTAAGTGGTCTGCTAATAACCAATATCAGTGATCATCTATCGATTTTCAGAATCTATGATGGAAACAAAGGGAAGAGAAAAATGCAAAAAGACACTGCAAAAACTACACACAGAGAAAAAGATGATCGGATTTAAGAATGATCTAAGAAAACAAAGCTGGGACAATGCGCAAAGAGAAAATTATGTAAATGAGGCGTATGGCAATTTTTTTTTTTATACTTTCCTGATGCTTTTTGTCCGTTGAAACAATTAAGCAAGAAGCAAAAGGACAATCAAACATGGATAACAAACGTTAGTTAACAATGCTTACAACAACAAAAAATACATTATACAGAATATAACACAAAGATCTACAGAGGCAGAAAAAAAGTACATAAAAATATAAGAACAAGCTAACTAGCACACTACACACAAGTAGAAAGTAGATAAAAACAGTTATTATAGAAATTTCAGAACCTCTTACGTATATCAGCAATCTCTCAATTCAAACTGGAAAAAAAAAAAAAAGAATTGTACCAATTTATAAGACTGGATACAAACATCAATCACAAACTGGTTCCTTACTTCCGCAGTTTTCTAAAATCATTGAAAAGCTATTCGACAACTGATTGGACCAATTCATAAATAAAAGTGAAACACTTGAAAATACAACCAATGCGGACCCAATACAGATTCCGAGCTGACTTTTCAACATCGATGGCATAAATCAAAATAACAGAGAAAATTACCAATGCAATGGATAGTAAACAGTGTGAAGCTACAATATTTATGGATCTAACAAAAGCATTTGAAAATTGACACAATCATACTGTAATAATAAACTAGAAAAGTATGACATCAGAGGCCTGGTTTTGAACTCGATAAGAAGCTACTTAACCCAAAGGAATATGTGAAGTTATGCGAACATACATCAACATAACTAAATACAGTATATCCTGTGGCGTACCCCAGGGATCAACACTGGGACCAAAATTATTTAATGTCTGTATAAACAACATTTGTATGGTTTCAAAGGAGACACAGGTGACAATTGTGTTTTGTTCAGGAGAGAATACACAGAAGCTAATACAAATTATAACAAACAATTAACAAATTAAAAAGACGGTTTGATAAAAACAGACTGTTTGAATCTCAGTAAAACTAAAATATTATTATTCAGAGAAAGTCAAACAAATACAAATAGATTGAGTATGTATTGAAAAGGTAAAATAAATCAAATTTTGGGGAGTAATAATAGATGAGAAATGAACTGGAAATCCCATGTAAAAAAATATACAACATTAAGTAGCAGGAAATATATCAAGAGTGAACAAAACAAAATATGTACTGAACCAAAAATCACTTCATATTCTTTACTGCTCGCTAGTGTTACCATATCTGCGTTATTGTGTAGAAATATAGGGGAAATAATTACATAAGTACACTTCATTCACTAACCATGTTACAAAAAAAAAATCAGTTAGAATACCATCATTTCCGGACTATAAGCCGCACCTGACTATAAGCCGCACCAGCTAAATTTAGGGGAAAATACAGATTGCTCCATATATAAGCCGCACCCGACTATAAGCCGTAGGGTTTTGATGTGTAATTACCGTAGTATATAGGGGTTCCTGCTACCACGGAGGGGATTGTCGGGACAGAGATGACTGTTTGGGAACGCAAAGCGTCCCATTTATTAACAATAAATCTTTCAATCATTCAATCAAACTTTCACATCTTTGACATGGCGAACAGCATTCGTGCAGAGTACAAATAATACAACGGTGCAAAGTAATACAAAGTGCTCGCCTGTACGTTATCAAAATAACCAGCCTACTACCGGTATATGAAAAGTCAGTCTTTAATCATTGTGTCATCGTCTTCCTCCTGCGTACTAAAAACACTGAAATCCTCTTCGTCTGCGTCGGAGAAGAACAGGCCGTAAATAAGCCGCACCCTTGTATAAGCTGCAAGGACCAGAACGAGGGGAAAAAGTAGCGGCTTATAGTCCGGAAATTACGGTAATATTAACGATATAGAGAACATACAAACACTTTATTGATCAAATCTAAAATATTGAAATTCAAGGACTTGGTGCATTTGCAAACACGTAAAATGATGCACAAAGCAAACAATAACCTCCTACCCAAGAACGTGCAACACATACTCATCTAAAGAGGAAAATATAGCTTAAGAGAAAAATCTAATTTAAAACACTTGTATGCACGTACAATCTTTATTGTATCAGTATGTGGATTTACATTATGGAATGGATTAAGCAAAGAAGTCAATGTACTAATATAAAGCAGTTTGAGAGGCTGTTCAAACCCAAGTGTTTACAGAGTACAAGGAAGAAGAATTATGGCAAACATCTTGATCTCTATTGAAAATGAGTTTTTTAATCTCACATGTGAATCATTGTACTTAGAATTAATTGAGTTAAACTGTTTTGCAATTTGATAACAATGAATGAATACATCTATTGAAAGTTGGTATGAAGTGGAAATGGGTAGGATTAAATAGGCTTTGCTTCTTCCTACATGTTGTAATGAGAAATTAAAATGTGTATTATGTAATATTCTGATATTGTATACATTTTTGAAATAAACAGAAACAGAAATATAAGAAAAAATATTTGTTATTAATAATAACACATTTATTTTGAAATATATACGCATCGTTGCAAATCAAAATGACCATGACATCATATGTGATGATGTCATATTAACCACGCCCCCCACATCGCTAGCCACACCTCCACCGCCACATACTGTAGTTGCAATTTCGGGGGAGCGTTCCAGGCACTCCATTCAGTTCAACAACAGAATAAAAAAACAAGCTTTTTCTAATCGATTAATAATTAATCGTTGCAGCCCCCGGCACCGATCTAGAGAAAGACAAATAACACGTTTATTTGCTCTACGGGAAGTTGGCCAGGAGAACTCTTCAATAAGCACTCCTTGCATGGTGCCATTAACCTATTTTAATGTTTGATTTTATGAATTATTTTTAAAGTTATACCTAATTTCAGGTGTGATTGTCACAATCAAATTAGTTTTGGACTAAAGGACATATCTTCAAATCATAGTTCATATGTAATTATTTGTTGGTTATTACAGGGAAAGTTATGTTTCAATAATTTTTTGGATGAAATGTTCAAGTGACTCACTTTTTTTTTTAAGAAATCAGTTATTTAGAAAAAAGGTTGCATCTGGGTAGAGGTTAAAAAAAAAGTTTTGGACAACCTGCAGCCTCTTCATCTCCATGCTTCTCCTCTTTAGGAGTTGCTGTCTTCCATGATGGACAGAATAGAATGTCAGCCTTCCTGGCAATGAACTGCTCCACGAGGGGGTTCCCCGGCCCTTCGCCGTTGCTGTCAAGTTGCACAAAAATATGAAATCAAAAGTTTGTCAGAGTAGAAACTGAATGTCAAAAAATATTGTGACACCCAGAACAATATCATCAATCAAGGGTATGATTCAAACAATATGGAATATGTCAACGTGTATGCATGGTATATCCAAAACCTAAGAATTTGTAGATTAAATGATACTGACTCATTGTGATTTAAAGGCCTACTGAAATGAATTTTTTTTATTTAAACGGGGATAGCAGATCTATTCTATGTGTCATACTTGATCATTTCGCGATATTGCCATATTTTTGCTGAAAGGATTTAGTATAGAACGACGACGATAAAGATTGCAACTTTTGGTATCTGATAAAAAAAAGGCTTGCCCCTACCGGAAGTAGCGTGATGTAGTCAGTTGAACATATACGCAAAGTTCCCTATTGTTTACAATGATGGCCGCATGAAGTGAGAGAGATTCGGACCGAGAAAGCGACAATTTCCCCATTAATTTGAGCGAGGATGAAAGATTTGTGGATGAGTAAAGTGCAAGTGAAGGACTAGTGGGGAGTTGAAGCTATTCAGATAGGGAAGATGCTGTGAGAGCCGGGGGTGACCTGATATTCAGCTGGGAATGACTACAACAGTAAATAAACACAAGACATATATATACTCTATTAGCCACAACACAACCAGGCTTATATTTAACATGCCACAAATTAATCCTGCATAACAACACCTGCGTGTTTGTTATGCTAGCTCCTAGCTCCTCTGCTAGCTCCTAGCTCCATAGAAAACGCCAATACAATTCAAACACCTGATCAACACACAATCACTCAGCCCAAAAGACCGTTCACCTAACCCAAGGTTCATAAAGCTTATATATTTTTAAAAAGTTACGTACGTGACGCGCACGTACGGTACGGTACGTGTTATGCTAGCTCCTAGCTCCTATGCTAGCTCCTAGCTCCATAGAACACGCCAATACAATTCAAACACCTGATCAACACACACAATCACTCAGCCCAAAAGACCGTTCACCTAACCCAAGGTTCATAAAGCTTATATATTTTTAAAAAGTTACGTACGTGACGCGCACGTACGGTACGGTACGTGTTATGCTAGCTCCTATGCTAGCTCCTAGCTCCATAGAACACGCCAATACAATTCAAACACCTGATCAACACACACAATCACTCAGCCCAAAAGACCGTTCACCTAACCCAAGGTTCATAAAGCTTATATATTTTAAAAAAGTTACGTACATACGCAAAAAAAAGTTGCGCACATACGGTCAAGCGATCAAATGTTTAGAAGCCAAAGCTGCATACTCACAGTAGCACGTCTGCGTCTTTGTCATCCAAATCAAAGTAATCCTGGTAAGAGTCTGTGTTGTCCCAGTTCTCTACAGGCGTCTGTGTATCGAAGTCAAAAGTCCTCCTGGTTAGAGTCTCTGTTATCCGAGTTCTTCCATCTTGACTGCATCTTTCGGGAATGTAAACAAAGAAGCGCCGGCTGTGTACTGTTGTGGCTGACTACGTTCGAAAAATACGTCCATTTCGCACCGACAACTTTCTTCTTTGCTTGCTCAGCTTCCTTCTCCATAATGCAATGAACATGATTGAAACAGATTCACGAACACAGATGTCCAGAATACTGTGGAATTATGAAATGAAAACAGAGCTTTTTCGTATTGGCTTCAATGTGGAAGGCATACCCGTGTTCGCCGGTCTACGTCACGCGCATACGTCATCCTCAGAGGCGTTTCGAACCGGAAGTTTAGCGGCAAATTTAAAATGTCACTTTATAAGTTAACCCGGCCGTATTGGCATGTGTTATAATGTTAAGATTTCATCATTGATATATAAACTATCAGACTGCGTGGTCGGTAGTAGTGGGTTTCAGTAGGCCTTTAATTGGCCAGGCCATCATAGGGGTGCTGTAAAAAAAAAGATTCACATCCGAATTGCCATTCTTATTTATTCCGATTCTGCATCGATTTACAATTTTCAAGAATCGATTTTCTTTTTAATTTGTCATCTAAGAATCTGTTTTTAGGCCATCCGCTGCATTTGAGTGTCTACAAAAGCGCTATATAAATCTAATCCATATTTATTATTATAAGCGCAGAGATGGACTATCTTTCGTAACCTTTTTTGAGACGGAATAACTTTGTTACCTCCACACAGAATAAACAGATACACGCAACAAGTCTGAGGTTGATATTAGGTATTGAGTTGAGAGGGCTGTGCGCTTCGCTTTGTCAACAGGAGCATCGGCGCAACTAAATTAAAAAAATGAGTAGCAGAAACATTTTAGCAGAAACATTTTAGTAGCACAAACATTTAGGGGCAATACAAAATGTCTTAAATATCACAAGTTCACGATTAACTCTCTCGTTTGAGTCACACATTAAGAGTGTTACTAAAACAGCCTTCTTTCATCTCCGTACAATCGCTAAAATTTGTTCCATTTTGTCCACCAGTGACGCTGAGATCATTATTCATGCGTTTGTTACGTTACGTCTCGATTACTGTCACGTATTATTTTCGGGTCTCTCTATGTCTAGCATTAAAAGATTACAGTTGGTACAAAATGCGGCTGCTGGACTTTTGACAAGAACAAGTAAGTTTGATCATATTACGCCTATACTGGCTCACCTGCACTGGCTTCCTGTTAGGGCTGGGCGATATATCGATATACTCGATATACCGCGGGTTTGTCTCTGTGCGATATAGAAAATGACTATAATTGTGATATTGGAGTATACGTTCTCATGCAGTTGCTTTTAGCTGCGGGCATTACACTACAGGCGTTTCTCACTCTTTCTTGTCTCTCCTTCTCACAGAGACATAAAACAAGCGCACCTTCTTACATACGTCACATACGGTCGCACGTGCAACGTCATACGCTCTCGCAGCAGAGAGGTAGCAGCATGGGTAAAGTTAGCTATGATGCTAGTGGACCGGTGCGAGTGGTACTACGAGAGAGAGAAGGTGCGAATCTGGTAACAAATGAAGGAAGAATTAATTCCCAAGAAAAACAGCAGGGGGTTCATCGTCTGGCAGTGGTTTGGCATCAAGCGGAAAGATGTCGAACAGACAACCGTAATATGTCAAGTATGCGGCAAAAGCGTTGCTACAAAAAGTAGCAGCTCTACTAATTTGTAGCATCATTTGAAAAGTCACCCGCTAGAGAATGAAGAGTGCTTGAAACTCCGCATGACACACCCACAAAATGCAAAACCAACCATTTCCAGATCAATACCGTATGAAAAAAATAGTCAACAACAGAAGGAGATAACGTCCGCAGGAACCTACCACATAGCGAAGGACATACACTATTTGATTTCCTATTATGCAGCTCATTTTTATTTGACAGTTATTTCATTATTTTGTGTGACATTATGCACAAAAGTGCACTTTATTTGTCTTAAACTATCGTGGTGGTGCGCTGTACAAAAAGTGCACTTTAATTTAGTGTTGTTTTGATATGCCATCTTAGTGACATCATGCACAAAAGTGCATGTTTCAAAATGTCTCTGACAATCTTGCACTTTCTGTTTTGGAAATGACATGAATGTTTGTGCCACCGCTTAATAACTGTTTAATAAATACAGTTTTGGAAAACTGACCTAGTTGTTTAGTTTAGTTTATTAAGGATCCCCAATAGTCAACACCGCAGTGGAGACTATTCTTCCTGGGTGTCCAGGCAAAAAACATCACACAATCACAAAACAAAAAGATTACAATGCAGTACAACATGATCAATAATAACATGTTGTAATACAAAAATAGCAACAACAAAGAACAAAAAAAACAATAACTTCGAGTTTACATAATAATGTTCATACCAAAGATAAAAAGAGCAATATAAAAAGAGTTTAAGAGGTTGCTCAAACTAATAGTGCTTAGAGAAATACTTTCAACCTTATTGAAAATAACATTTTTCATCTCAGTATGTTAATGACTGACTTAATTATATATTACAAAACTGTTTTATTACTCATTCACGGATGTCATTTTACTATAAAAAAGTCAGTAAATGAATGTATATATTTGTAAACGCTCTGAAGTGGGAAAGGGGTAGTATTAAATAACCTTTGCTTCTTCCTACTCCTTTTCGGACACGATGTAAAGTGAAATGATATGAAATCGTATAATGTATTATGCTGTAAGTGTGTTCATGTTCGAAATAAACTAAAGAAAGAAAAGAAAGAAAAATAAAACAAAGAACCAATGGCCTATAATATTAAATATTAAAATTAATATTGTGATTTCCCTCTCTGCATGAAAGTTTAAAATGAGCATATATTAATGCAGTATGAACAAGAATGTTTTAATGTAGACACGTAGAATCATCATACTGCTGTGATTATCCCTTGTGTAATGTTCATATTGTTGTTACTCAGCCAGCGTTTGTGGGTCTGATGGACCCGTTGCATTTTGTGGCTTTTAATGCCTCACAATCAAACACTTTTACGTTAAAATACTGACCCACAAACGCTGGCTGAGTAACAACAATATGAACGTTGCACGGAACATTTCTCTGCCAGTTTCTGCATCCCACAGGGATTCTTCTTTTGTGTTTCTGCACCTGCGGTTCCCACACAAGGTTGCAACATTGTTTGTCAACACTGTCTGCTCTCATTTTCTCGCACATTTGACCCTCTGATGTTCTGTGTACCTACACCATGTCCTCCTCCTGTCTAGGCCTTCTGTGTGGACCCGGACATCTTATATGTAATAGAAATGTGTAGGGGGGGTGTACGGTGTGTGGTCATTACATTTACTACTTATTTTACTACTTACGTATAAAATACTACACGGTCTAGCTCCATCCTATCTTGCTGATTGTATTGTACCATATGTCCCGGCAAGAAATCTGGCTTATTAGTGATTCCCAGAGCCCAAAAAAAGTCTGCGGGCTATAGAGCGTTTTTCTATTAAGGCTCCAGTACTATGGAATTCCCTCCCGGTAACAGTTAGAGATGCTACCTCAGTAGAAGCATTTAAAGGCCTACTGAAACCCACTACTACCGACCACGCAGTCTGATAGTTTATATATCAATGATGAAATCTTAACATTGCAACACATGCCAATACGGCCAGGTTAGATTAGTAAAGTGCAATTTTAAATTTCCCGTGAAATATCCTGCTGAAAACATCTCGGTATGATGACGTTTGCGCGTGACGTCACGGATTGTGCAGACATTTTGAGGCAGCATTGTGGCCAGCTATTAAGTCGTCTGTTTTCATCACAAAATTCCACAGTATTCTGGACATCTGTGTTGGTGAATCTTTTGCAATTTGTTTAATGAACATTGGACATAGCAAAGAAGAAAGCTGTAGGTGGGAAGCGGTGTATTAGCGCCCGGCTGCAGCAACACAAACACGTAGCCGGTGTTTCATTGTTTACATTCCCGAACGATGACAGTCAAGCTTTACCATTGGCCTGTGGAGAACTGGGACTCTTACCAGGAGGACTTTGAGTTGGATATGCATGCTTGTGGAGATGGGACAACAGAGACTCTTACCAGAAGGACTTTGAGTTGGATACGCGGGTACCGTGAGTATGCAGCTGCGGCTTCCAAACATTTGATCGCTTGCCCGTACGTGCGTGCCGCTATGTGCATGTCACGTACGTGCCGCTATGTGCATGTCACGTACGTGCCGCTATGTGCATGTCACGTACGTAACTTTGGGGAAATATATGTGCTGTATGAACTTTGGGGAGGTGAACGGTACTTTGGGCTGTGTGGGATTGAGTGTGTTGTGCGGGTGTTTGATTTGTATTGGTGGGTTATATGGACGGGAGAGGGGAGGTGTTTGTTATGCGGGATTAATTTGTGGCATATTAAATATAAACCTGGTTGTGTTGTGGCTAATAGAGTATATATATGTCTTGTGTTTATTTACTGTTTTGGTCATTCCCAGCTGAATATCAGGTCCCACCCGCCTCTCACAGCATCTTCCCTATCTGAATCGCTTCCACTGCCCTCTAGTCCTTCACTCTCACTTTCCTCATCCACAAATCTTTCATCCTCGCTCAAATTAATGGGGAAATTGTCGCTTTCTCGGTCCGAATCGCTTTCGCTGCTTGTGGCCATGATTGTAAACAATGTGCAGATGTGAGGAGCTCCACAACCTGTGAGGTCACGCTACTTCCGGTACAGGCAAGGCTTTTTTATCAGTGACCAAAAGTTGCAAACTTTATCGTCGATGTTCTCTACTAAATCCTTTCAGCAAAAATACGGCAATATCGCAAAATGATCAAGTATGACACATAGAATGGATCTGCTATCCCCATTTAAATAAGAAAATCTAATTTCAGTAGGCCTTTAAGTCCCATCTTAAAACTCATTTGTATACTCTAGCCTTTAAATAGACCCCCTTTTTAGACCAGTTGATCTGCCGTGTCTTTTATTTTCTCCTCTGCCACCTTTCCCTTGTGGAGAGGGGGGTGTGTGTGTGGGGGGGGGGGGGGGGGGCACAAGTTCGGTGGCCAAAGATGAATTGCTGGCTGTCCAGAGTCGGGACCCGAGGTGGACCGCTCGCCTGTGCATCGGTTGGGGACATCTCTGCGCTGCTGGCCTGTCTCCGCTCGGGATGGTCTTCGGCTGGCCCCACCATGGACTGGACTCTCACTATTATGTTAGATCCACTATGGACTGGACTCTCACTATTATGTTAGATCCACTATGGACTGGACTCTCACTATTATGTTAGATCCACTATGGACTGGACTCCCACCATTATGTTAGATCCACTATGGACTGGACTCTCACTATTATGTTAGATCCACTATGGACTGGACTCTCACTATTATGTTGGATCCACTATGGATTGGACTCTCACTATTATGTTGGATCCACTATGGATTGGACTCCCACTATTATGTTAGATCCACTATGGACTGGACTCCCACTATTATGTTAGATCCACTATGGACTGGACTCCCACCATTATGTTAGATCCACTATGGACTGGACTCTCACTATTATGTTGGATCCACTATGGATTGGACTCCCACTATTATGTTAGATCCACTATGGACTGGACTCTCACTATTATGTTAGATCCACTTTGGACTGGACTCTCACTATTATGTTAGATCCACTATGGACTGGACTCTCACTATTATGTTAGATCCACTATGGACTGGACTTTCACAATATTATACTAGAACCACTCGAAGTCCATTGCATCCGGTCTCCCCTAAGGGGGGGGGGGGTTTCTCATAGTCATTCACATTGACGTCCCACTGGGTTGTGAGTTTTTCCTTGCCCTTATGTGGGCTCTGAACCGAGGATGTTGTTGTGGCTTGTGCAGCCCTTTGAGACACTTGTGATTTAGGGATATATAAATAAACATTGATTGATAGATTGATTAAATATGTATTCTGATATATGTTCTTCACAGAAAATGAGCCGAAGTCAGTGAGTCTCAGTTTGAAAAAATTAATTAATTGTAAGGCTGAAACGACGCGTCGACGTCATCGGTTACGTAAATACGTCAACGCCGTTTTTGTGCGTCGACGCGTCGCATATTTACGTCACACTACAGTCATGGCGAAGCGCAAAGCAGACGATCAAAGCAGACGATGCGAGCGGTGCGAGCGAGGGAGAAAAAGCATGCCAAAAGTCGTCAAAAGTGTGGGAGTATTTCAATAAACGGCCTAATAATGTTGTTGTATGCACACTGTGTCGAGCGGAAATGGCCTATCATAGCAGCACAACGGCTATGAACGAACATTTAAAAAGACAACCATCAACTAGTTAATCGTCCGCGCGAGTATACGTTGTCATCATTACACAAAAACATGAATGTGTCATTTGTATCTGCTAGGGGTGTAACGGTACGTGTTTTGTATTGAACCGTTTCGGTACGGGGCTTTCGGTTCGGTACGGGGGTGTACCGAACGAGTTTCTAAGCTAAAGTGTTAACAAGCTGCTAGCTTGCTCCTTCTGCTTCTGTCTCAGCACTAGGGATGTGCGTATCGATCCTGTGGTATCGATATATCGATACTCACCCGCTACTCATTTGGCATCACTTTTCTGAAAAAAGTATCGATATAAACCAAAAAACGGCGCGTGGGGGGTGCAAGCATCACTTTCAGATGTTTTTGATTACTTACTTAATTTACTATGTGCTGGGACACCCCTGTACCTGGCTGGCCCAGTCACGTGACAGGAGACAGCGAATGAGCGTCGTCAACGTGCAACACACACACAGCCAGCCGACAGCGATGCAGCCAGGCATATCCAGTGTTGTCCAATTGTTGACTTAAAACAGGCATTGTTTTTTGTTTTTTTAGTAATGTTTACTGAATATTTTTGTTTAAATTATTATCCTAAATTCAAATAATTTCCACACAGGGGAATGTACTGTTAGTTGAAAATTGCTTGAGTATTTAAAACAAGATAAGAAAGAGATAACATTTGGAGATTCTTCATCTTTGCATTACAGTTTTATTTTTTTCCAAGAAAATCTTGAAATATATGATTGAATGTGATTTTGGTTTTAATCTGTAACATGATTTCTTACATTTCGAAAACATTAGCCTATTTCATATTTCATTAATTGCTAATTATATCACAAACTTTAAAAAATAACTGCAGCTTCTTGCAATTCGGATTTGACTGTTAATTGGAAAGCCCTAATATCTAATTATTATTATTATATATAATATATAATTATTATTATATATAATATTAAATTTATTTTTCATATTTATGTTATTTATTTTAATTTTACTTTTATTATATATTGACCATAATAAATGTGGTATAAATGGTCTGTATTTGTCTTGTGATTTGTCTTAAATAATAACAATAGTAATAATATTTTTGACTGACAAAAAATTGCCAATAAGAAATTATCGGTATCTGTATCGGTATCAGTATAGATGAAAATGCAAGAAAAGGTATCGGTATCGTATCGAATCCTAAAAGTGTGGTATCGCCCATCCCTACTCAGCACGCAGCATTGTCCCACCCACACAACCATCTGATTGGTACACACAAAGCATTATCAGCCAATCAGCAGTGCGTATTCAGAGCGTTAGCAGCCAATCAGCAGCGCATATTCAGAGCGCATGTAGTCAGCGCTTCAGCGTGGAGCAGATAGGTGTTTAGCAGGTGAGCATCAGGCAGCGGATCTCTCCCCAAATGATATTAAACACCTCCCAGTCAACTACTAGTAATATCACTATGAGCCCGTTGACCTTCTAGGAATATAAACTGGAGCTCAGCTCACTCGCAGTCCTGGCTTGAGGTGAAGGCTAATTACCTCTCAGTTCCAGCCACATCGACCCCTTCTGAGCGCCTATTTTCAGCTGCTGGGAATATTGTAAACAAGAAAAGAAGCAGAGCATGTAGACATGCTAACCTTTAATCATTACAACTGTTAGTCACTCACTGGAATGAGTAGAATTGGTTATTGTGTACTGTGTTGGACTGGATGTTTATTTTGCACATTTTAAAAGCAATACTTAATGTTTACAGTGCTCCAGAATATTTAGATTGGCACTTTTTTGTATTGGATGTTTATCTTTATTTTTGCACATTTTAGCAAATAAGCAATACTTTCACTTTTGTTTAAATGTTTACACTGTTACAGAATATTTCGTTTTGCACTTTTTTGTATTGGATGTTTATTTTTGCACATTTTAAAGCAAAATAAGCAATACTTTTACTTTTGAAATGCTTATACTATTGCAGAATATTACGATTTGCACTGGATGTTTACTTTTATATTTGCACATTAAAAAGCAAATAAGCTACTTTTAATTTTGTTCAATGTTAAAAGTTTTAAATGTTTACATTGTTTCAGAATATTTAGTCATGTTGTTGTCAATGTTGACTGAGTGGCCATACTTCTTTTTTTTGTAAATAAAAGCCATGCCTTTTGAAAAAACTGGCCTACATTTATTTTTTCGTCTTCATTTTGAATAAAAAAATAATCGGTAAAAGGAAAAATCTATAGATTAATCGAAAAAAATCTATAGATTAACCGATTAATCGAAAAAAATAATCTATAGATTAATCGATAGAAAAATAATCGTTAGCTGCAGCCTTCATTAATTGCATCATTTTTATTTTAATACAAAAATGAAAATGGGTCCCACAGACCCAAACACCACACAAGGGTTAGTGTTCATTCAAGGCTAAGGCAAAATATCGAGCTATATATCGTGTATTGTGACTAAAAATATCGCGATATTAATAAAAGGCCATATCGCCCAGATTCTACCTACATAATTGCCCAAATAAGACACACTTGACTTACCTTTCATACGCAACCTTACAAAGGTCAGTCACCACGTCTTGGAAGTCTGGGTTTTCAGTTTGTTCACATTTAAGCGTGCTGAATAGTGACTCTCCGTGATAAGTCAGACACTGTCTCAACAAGTCTCTGTCCATGATGCTCTTATTTCACATGGTCGGAGTTCTCCACATAAAAAGGGAAACTCATAACACGTGTGGCGAAAAAGAACCGAAACAATGAATGTGTAGTTAAGTGTTCGATGGAGTCAATAAAAAGCAGCACTTTTTGGCAGCGCAGACGTCCACGCTAATAGGACAACACGACGTCTTTTCGTCTGTAACCCGTGAAAATCCCAGACTGCTCCGATGACGAATACTTTTTAGAAAACAAGACTATAGTCTACCGTTTAACGCGAATTTGACAAAATGTAAGTTTGTCGTCACCAGAACTGCTAGCATGAGCCCAGCCCGTTTTGGGAGTGAGGACGCTTCTTCTTCTTCTTCGTTGTCTGGCGAGTCGCAAACAACGTTACATGTGCATAGCGCCACCTGCTGTACTGGAGTGTGTATGCTCAGGGTGAGTCCTTAGAACAGGGGTGTCCAAACTTTTTCCACTGAGGGCCGCACACTGAAAAATCAAAGCAAGCGGGGGCCATTTTGATATTTTTTATTTTAAAAACCAATACAATATATGTATAAAAAAGATACATTCAGGCCTCCACTCAGACTTGATCCCGGGGACCCCAAAAGGTTTTGGTCCAAAAAAATATTACAAATGTGTCATTATTTATTATTATTATTATTATTATTATTCATGGTTTAAATCTCTAAATCAACATTAGGTCTATCTGTCAATATAACGCTTTTAAATATTTAAGTTGTATGCCATTTTTGTCAAGGAAAACCGTGTTTTTTAATGGAAAAAAACACAAAATATGCAATATTTTCCCCCAATAAAATTTTAAAGTGGAATATTTGAGATTATATAATAATTGGAGTCTTAAAAAGGTCAATAACTCATAACAACATTGATTTTAATTCACTATTTTTTTGAGCAATGACACTTAAAAAAAAAAAAAGTCCCACTAAAATTATTGGGGATCCAAAAGGGTACTGCTCAGTAAACTTTAAAAAAATAAATCCAACATTTTTTTAAACTTTTACCACAATAGTCTCAAGATCAACTTCAGATCTATCCGTCAATTATAAGTTTTATTGTTTATGTTTTTTGTTTGTTCTTTTTAGGCCCTTCTTTAAAAAACTTAGTTTTTTAAATGGCAACCAAAAAATATGCAACATTTTCCCCCCAATATATCTCAAAGTGGAATATTTAATGTGAAGTAAATGGAGCCTTGAATAGGTCAATAATTCATAATGAAATTGATTTTGATTCATTATTATTTTTTAAATAAAGAAACAGCCTGCATGGCAGCTTTGTGTTATTAGAGTAAATAATGCAACATTTTCTTGTTACATTTCACCTGTTTGCTCTTTTATACCACTTTTTATGTTTTTTATATTTTTTTCATCATATTTTTAGAATGTGCCGTGTGGCCGTTAAAAAATGACCTGCGGCCCGTAAATGGCCCACCGGCCGCACTTTGGACACCCCTGACTTAGAATAACAGCCGATGTTGGTATGTACATATCAAATATGTATGCACACAAAAAAAACACATAACAAAAGGGGAGAGAAAAAAATAGAATTAATAATAATAATAAAAGAAAAGAAAATAAAAAAACAATACTTTTTTTTTTTTTTTAATAAACCTTTATTTATATGTGTACATATTACATAGGGCCCTGACATCTAAAAAGTACAACTCTGTTCATTGTTATGTTCATGTATTTGTCACGTTTTTCATGTGTACACACACATACAGTATGAGATGAGATCAATGATATAAGGTAAGAACAGGATAGAAACCGTGCGGTTGGGAGAGTGGCCGTGCCAGCAACCTGAGGGTTCCTGGTTCAATCCCAACCTTCTACCAACCTTGTCACGTCCGTTGTGTCCCTGAGCAAGACACTTCACCCTTGCTCCTGATGGGTCGTGGTTAGGGCCTTTCATGGCAGCTCCCACCATCAGTGTGTGAATGTGTGTGTGAATGGGTGAATGTGGAAATAGTGTCAAAGTGCTTTGAGTACCTTGAAGGTAGAAAAGCGCTATACAAGTATAACCCATGTACCATAAGCTGCAACATTTACAAACAATCGAGAAATAATAATGATCAAAACAAGCACAAAAACAGTACAAAACAGCGCCAGGGGGTTGTAAACTCAATAAAAGTAACTAAAATAGAATGCAAAATACATATATAAAACAAAATGTACAGCCGTAAGTCAGATGTGGGACCAAGTCATTGGACCAAGTCATTGTTTTGCAAGTCATAAGTAAGTCTCAAGTCTTTGCCCTCAAGTCCAGAGTCAAGTCCCAAGTCAAGACAGGCAAGTCCCGAGTCAAGTCCAAAGTCAAGACTGGAAAGTCTCAAGTCAAGTCCCAACTACCATGAATTGATTAACGTGGACCCCGACTTAAACAATTTGAAAAACTTATTCGGATGTTACCATTTAGTGGTCAATTGAACGGAATATGTACTGTACTGCCTTTTGAGTCCTTTCAAGTCCTTTTAACCACAGACTCAATCAATCAATCAATCAATGTTTATTTATATAGCCCTAAATCACAAGTGTCTCAAAGGGCTGCACAAGCCACAACGACATCCGCGGTACAGAGCCCACATAAGGGCAAGGAAAAACTCACAACTCCAATAGAACGTCGACTAATATATTTACACAGATTGTGTATGTTTTTAAAACGCTGTATTTATTTATTAAAACAAGTGCATTTGAAATTGCAGGAAAATATATAGTGCTGACATTGCACTTCATAATAGCACTATTAACCAGTCATTTTAAACATTTAACTCTGTCAGGACATGGACTATGATGCCGTTTCCTGCGTGTGTTGCTTTCCCGAGATGCAAACGAACTGAAGCCGACATGGCGTGCAGGTGAGGACATGTTTAATATTTGAACTCAAAAAAAGTACAAACAAAAGGCGCTCACAGCGGAGGTACAAACTTGACTATGAAACAAAAGACATGCACATGGGCACAAAAACCAGTGATGGGTCTGGCAACACCGATGCATCGGCGCATGCGTCGAGCTCATAGAGCGATACCCTGTGTCGGTGCGCGTATCGCTTTTAGAAAGTCACGTGACCGAACACGAGCTGTTTTGGTCACGTGACCGCTCATGAGCTGTTCTGGTCACGTGACCGCTCATGAACTGTATCGCACTGACGCCTGCGCGCCATTGATTGATTGATTGAGACTTTTATTAGTAGGTTGCACAGTGAAGTACATATTCCGTACAATTGACCACTAAATGGTAACACCCGAATAAGTTTTTCAACTTGTTTAAGTCGGGGTCCACTTAAATTGATTCATGATACAGATATATACTATCATATATACTATCATCATAATACAGTCATCACACAAGATAATCACATTGAATTATTTACATTATTTACAATCAGGGGTGTGGAGGGAGGGGGTGGGGGGGTGGGGGGGGTATGGACATCAAGTAGTGGACATAGAGAGAGAGAGAGAGAGAGAGAGAGAGAGAGAGAGAGAGAGAGAGAGAGAGAGAGAGAGAGAGATCAGAAGGCATAAGAAAAATAATCTGCATTTGATTGTTTACATTTGATTATTAGCAATCCGGGGAGGGTGTTAGTTTAGGGTTGTAGCTGCCTGGAGGTGAACTTTTATTGCGGTTTTGAAGGAGGATAGAGATGCCCTTTCTTTTATACCTGTTGGGAGCGCATTCCACATTGATGTGGCATAGAAAGAGAATGAGTTAAGACCTTTGTTAGTTCGGAATCTGGGTTTAACGTGGTTAGTGGAGCACCCCCTGGTGTTGTGGTTATGGCGGTCATTTACGTTAAGGAAGTAGTTTGACATGTACTTCGGTATCAGGGAGGTGTAGCGGATTTTATAGACCAGGCTCAGTGCAAGTTGTTTAACTCTGTCCTCCACCTTGAGCCAGCCCACTTTAGAGAAGTGGGTAGGAGTGAGGTGGGATCTGGGGTGGAGGTCTAGAAGTAACCTGACTAGCTTGTTCTGAGATGTTTGGAGTTTAGATTTGAGGGTTTATTAGGAAGCGGCGCAATGCGTGTTGTTGACGAACACCGTTAGGGCCGCTTGTTGTCACTGTCACTCAAAGTTGCATTTCAAAATTACACAGAATAAATGTGTTTATTTTGTTTAGAATTCAGATGGGTTTGATTTGGTGCGCGGCATATATTGGCTGTGCGGCGCACGGTGTGCGCAAAGGAGGACGCTTGAGCACTGCGCAATTGCGCAGGCGCGCACCTTAGAGGGAACGTTGCTCACAGGGCACAGAGGAGGCGTCAGTGCGATACAGTTCGCGTATCGGTCACGTGACCAAAGCAGCTCATGATCGGTCACGTGACTTTCTAAAAGCGGTACAAGCACCGACACAGGGTTTCGCTCTATGAGCTCGACGCATGCGCCGATGCATCTGTGTTGCAGGACCCATCACTACTGTTACTAGAGAAGGTACGGGAATGATGGCGTGGCAAAGTTGGTAGAGTGGCCGTGCCAGCAATCGGAGGGTTTCTGGTTACTGGGGTTCAATCCCCACCTTCTACCTTCCTAGTCACGATACATGTTAACATTATTTGACTGTATCTAAAAAAGATAAAAATATATTTTTATTTAAATGAAGATATGAAATAATCCTAAATGAAATACAATGACTTGGTTTATATTATTGTATATACTAGGTCATAAAATCAGTGTCAGTTGAGTCGGTCCATAGGTTACCTTTAGGGATTTTTAATGTCCAGCAGATGTCAGTATTTAGTGACACAGTATCGACACAGTATCAATACAGTTTTGCAATGTGTCGAAACGCTTCATGAGGCCTCATCAACCCATCACTAACTATGAACAATAAACAAAAACTTACTTGGCATAGAACATGGCATGAAGACGCGTGATCATAAAGAGGGCAGAGTATAAATGTGCGGAGAAGGTGATGTCGCCAGGAAGAACAGAAACAGAAACACAATGGACTTAAATAACACAGGCATGATTAACAACTGGTGCGTGACTCAAAACGTGAAACAGGTGCGTGACATGACAGGTGAAAACTAATGGGTGACCATGGAAACCAAACAAAACAAGGAAGTGAAATAAGGAACTAAAAAAAAAAAGAGTCCAAAAACCAAGCAAAACAAAAACATGATCAACACAGACATGACAAACTATTTCCTTTACAGAACAAACACATTTGAAAAAACAAGTAATAAGATGTCTATGCTTGGAATAACAGACGATGTTGGGATATACATATCAAATATGTATTTACACAAAAACCACACAAAACAAAAGGGGAGAGAAAAAAATCAAATAAATAATAATAAAAAAATAAAATAAAATAAAAAAACCTATACTTTTTTTCATTTATAAACATTTATTTATAATGTGCAACATTTACAAACAATCGAGAAATAATAATAATCAAAACAAGCACAAAAACAGTACAAAACAGTGCCAGGGGGTTGTAAACTCAATAAGGTAACTAAAATAGAATGAAAAATACATATATGTAACAAAATGTAAAGCCATAAGCTCACACAAAGGTGTGCGATTGCTTTTTAATTTTTTTTATTTTATAAACCTTTATTTATAAATTGCAACATTTACAAACAATTGAGAAATGATAACCATCAAAATAAGTACAAAAACAGTACAAGAACAGTACACAACAGCGCCAGGGGGTTGTAAACTCAATAAAGTAACTAAAATAGAATGCAAAATATATGGTATGTATACACTACCGTTCAAAAGTTTGGGGTCACATTGAAATGTCCTTATTTTTGAAGGAAAAGCACTGTACTTTTCAATGTAGATAACTTTAAACTAGTCTTAACTTTAAAGAAATACACTCTATACATTGCTAATGTGGTAAATGACTATTCTAGCTGCAAATGTCTGGTTTTTGGTGCAATATCTACATAGGTGTATAGAGGCCCATTTCCAGCAACTATCACTCCAGTGTTCTAATGGTACAATGTGTTTGCTCATTGGCTCAGAAGGCTAATTGATGATTAGAAAACCCTTGTGCAATCATGTTCACACATCTGAAAACAGTTTAGCTCGTTACAGAAGCTACAAAACTGACCTTCCTTTGAGCAGATTGAGTTTCTGGAGCATCACATTTGTGGGGTCAATTAAACGCTCAAAATGGCCAGAAAAAGAGAACTTTCATCTGAAACTCGACAGTCTATTCTTGTTCTTAGAAATGAAGGCTATTCCACAAAATTGTTTGGGTGACCCCAAACTTTTGAACGGTAGTGTACATTTAAAATCTGCATAAAAACTATGAAATCTTCATTCAGATCAGATCATTCAATTAAACAATTTCACCAAGCAATAAAAAACAAGTTTTGAGGGCATTTTTTGCAGCTTCCGTTACCTTTGTCTCATTGTGTTGACAATAATAGAAGTAATAATAATATGAATAATAAAAGATTATACTTGTAAAGCCAACATTTTGAACTTTGAAAAAAACCCTAAGAAAGCACATATACGTCACATTATAAATATGCACTGTCACTTGCACAGTAATGGCATGAGTTGGTCTGCATTTACACACAGAAGCAGATACTCTGATACTCTGCCAAAACAATACGTCTGCATAGATCAGGGGTCCCCAAACTATATATATATACGTATGTATATATATATATATACGTATGTATATATATATATATATATATATATATATATATATATATATATATATATATATATATATATATATATATATATATATATATATATATATATATATATATATATATATATATAGTATATATATATAGTCCATTTTAAAATTATCTTACTTGTTTTTAAATCCTTACATGGTCTTGCCCCACCTTACCTCTCTGAGCTGCTCCACCTCTATGCCCCCACCCGGTCCCTCAGGTCAGCTGATCAGCTGATCCTGGAGGTACCCAAATCCAAGCGTAAGCTCAGGGGGGACAGAGCCTTCTCTGTTGCGGGCCCCAAACTCTGGAATGATCTTCCACTTCATGTGAGACAGGCCCCTTCTTTGGCTATTTTTAAGACCCTTCTTAAAACCCATTTTTATTCACTGGCTTTTAACCCAGCATGAGACTTTAAACTGTTTTTAACTTTTAACTTTTTTAACTGCTTTTTATCTAACAAAATTGTTCTTAGGGTAATTTTGTATTTGCTTTTTTAATGTGTATTTTACTTCTGTTTTAAATTTTATTTTTTAGTCTGTCCTTTGCCTTTATTTCTTTGTGGTGTACAGCCCTTTGTTTTTCAACTGTGGTTGTTTTTAAAGGGCTTTATAAATAAAGTTGGTATGGTATGGTATGGTATATATATATATATATATATATATATATATATATATATATATATATATATATGGTCAAAAGTTTACATACACTTGTAAAGAACATATATGTCATGGCTGTCTTGCGTTTCCCATAATTTCTACAACTCTTATTTTTTTGTGATAGAGTGATTGGAGCACATACTTGTTGGTCACAAAAAACATTCATGAAGTTTGCTTCTTTTATGAATTTATTATGGGTCTACTGAAAATGTGACCAATTCTGCTGTGTCAAAATTTGAGCTGTTTGGCCACAATACCCAGCAATATGTTTGGAGGAGAAAAGGTGAGGCCTTTAATCCCAGGAACACCATGCCTACCGTCAGCAATGGTGGTGGTAGTATTATGCTCTGGGCCTGTTTTGCTGCCAATGGAACTGGTGCTTTACAGAGAGTAAATGGGACAATGAAAAAGGAGGATTACCTCCAAATTCTTCAGGACAAGCTAAAATCATCAGCCCGGAGGTTGGGTCTTGGGCGCAGTTGGGTGTTCCAACAGGACAATGACCCCAAACACACGTCAAAAGTGGTAAAGGAATGGCTAAATCAGACTAGAATTAAGGTTTTAGAATGGCCTTCCCAAAGTCCTGTCATGTCATGACACTTTCTTAGTTCCTGGTTGTTCACTCCCTTGTTTTGTTTCCATAGCAACTCATTAGTTTTCACCTGTCATGTCACGCACCTGTTGTTAATCATGTCTGTGTTATTTAAGCTTTTCATTTTCTGTTGGTCAGCTTGGCGACATCACACACTCCTGCCACTCTGTTTCATGCTCAGTTCACGCTGCTTGTTTCATAGCTTCCATGCCAAGTAAGTTTTTGTTTATTAATGCCACAGTTAGTGTTTTTGTTTCATTGTTCATAGTTTCTGCCTTTGTGCAAGTTTTGTGTTTATAGCCAAGTTTTGTACTTCCGCTTTTGTGCGCGCCTTTTGTTTTCATAGTCAAGTTTTTACCTCCGCTGTGAGCGCCTTTTGTTTATACCCTTTTGAGCCTTTTTGAGTTTAAATATTAAACATGTCCTCACCTGCACGCAATGTCCGGTCCAATTCATTTGCACCACGGGAGAACAAACCACGCCATAGTCCACATCATGACAGATGTTGCCAGCTACAAAGTTTTCCCGCAAGATTGGACGAAGGAACGTGGGAGGTCCTGCGCGCCATGGAAGCGGAAATGCTGCGCTATTCCCCCATGGAGCGCAGGAAGCTGATATGGGGGCCTGACGGCGAACTGGTGCTGTTCTCCTCCGTGTGTCCCGGGGACGTTGGCACGTCGCCCCAGTCCCGGAAGCGCTGCCCAAGACGATGGACGTCAGGGAAGGCTTCCGCGAGCGGACAGCACGCGTCGCTCCCGCAAGCTCCTCCCCCTCCGGGCGGAAATAAGCTGCTGCCTGCCCGGCCGCCCCAGGACAACGTCAAGCCACCGTCAGTGGATGACCTCACAGACCAGGATTTTTTTTTCTCAACTCTCTTTTCTGTCAGCCGCCCCCAACAAAAGACTCCATGTCAATGATCAAGCATTATCAGGACATGTTTTTAGAAATTGGAGCTTGTCAATCCAAGCCACCCAAATTTCATGCCCCGCCCCCCAAGACTTAATCCCCGCCCCCGTCACAAAATGTTTCTTTTTATCCGCCCACACAACCCCAGGTGGGGGATAAGGAAATACTTTTGGGACAATTTAAAGGGGAAGATTCTGCCCCCCTCCTGACCTCCCTTCACCCACCCCAAAAAACGGTTCCAGACAGCGGGGAGCGTGACTGGTATCCGCTCCTTGAGGGGGGGGGTAGGGCTGGGAACTGTTCAGGTGGGGTCGCTCAGCGTCACGCCAAGCCACAGCCTCCAGCACGGCCACCACAACCAGTCTTTCGGCCTGCTAAGCCGCAACCTCCGGTTCGGCCACCACCACCGGTCTTTCGGCCTGCCAAGCCGCAACCCCCAGCTAGGCCACCTCCACCTGCTCCACGCCCTGCTCCAAGGCTATCAACATGCCTAGCAGCTCCACCACGCCAAGCTCCACCACGCCAAGTGCCACCAGTCGCAGCTCCACGACGCCAAGTGCCGCCCGTCGCAGCTCCACGACGCCAAGTGCCGCCAGTCGCAGCTCCACGACGCCAAGTGCCGCCAGTCGCAGCTCCGGGACGCCAAGTGCCGCCAGTCGCAGCTCCGGGACGCCAAGTGCCGCCAGTCGCAGCTCCACGACGCCAAGCGCCGCCAGTCGCAGCTCCACCGCCAAGCCAAGCACCGCCAAGCACCGCCAAGCACCGCCAAGCCAAGACCAAGCACCGCCAAGCCAAGACCAAGCACCGCCATGCCAAGACCAAGCACCACCATGCCAAGACCAAGCACCGCCATGCCAAGACCAAGCACCGCCAAGCGGCCAAGACCCACCATGCCAAGACCAAGACCCACCATGCCAAGACCAAGACCCGCCATGCCAGGACGCGCCTCGCCAAGCTTCGCCGCCCGACGCGCCACGCCAAGCTTCGCCGCCTGCTTCGTCTGCTGCACCCGCACCTGCGTCATCTGCTGCTTCCATGCCTGCCACGACGACGACGCGCCTGCCTCCTCGTCGGCCACGAATGTGGCCACTACCTGGTCGTCCGCCACGCCAAGTGCGCCCATCTCCTCGTCGACCATGGATGTGGCCATTCCCAGGTCGCCCACCTTGTCAGGTACAGCGGCGGTCTACGCATCACCGCCACCTGATTCTTCCCCGGTGGATACGGGGACACGTGGTCTGGCGACCCACCGCCAAGTCCCCCTCCCGCCCTCACATGACTCTTGATCCTGTTTTTTTTTGTTTCTTGTTTTTGGACATCTGGGATCTGTCCGTAAGGGGGGGGGGGGCGGGTTTTGTCATGTCTGTGTTGATCATGTTTTTGTTTGGCCATGTGCTGTTTGTTTTTGGACACTTTCTTAGTTCCTGGTTGTCCACTCCCTTGTTTTGTTTCCATAGCAACTCATTAGTTTTCACCTGTCATGTCAGGCACCTGTTTCACGTTTTGAGTCACGCACCTGTTGTTAATCATGTCTGTTATTTAAGCTTTTCATTTTCTGTTGGTCAGCCTGGCGACATCACACACTCCTGCCACTCTGTTTCATGCTCAGTTCACGCTGCTTGTTTCATAGCTTCCATGCCAAGTAAGTTTTTGTTTATTAATGCCACAGTTAGTGTTTTTGTTTCATTGTTCATAGTTTCTGCCTTTGTGCAAGTTTTGTGTTTGTAGCCAAGTTTTGTTCTTCCGCCTTTGTGCGCGCCTTTTGTTTTCATAGTCAAGTTTTTACCTCCGCTGTGAGCGTCTTTTGTTTATACCCTTTTGAGCCTTTTTGAGTTTAAATATTAAACATGTCCTCACCTGCACGCCATGTCCGGTCCAATTCATTTGCACCACGGGAGAAAAAACCACGCCATAGTCCACATCATGACAGATGTCGCCAGCTAAAAAGTTTTCCCGCAAGATTGGACGAAGGAACGTGGGAGGTCCTGCGTGCCATGGAAGCGGAAATGCTGCGCTATTCCCCCATGGAGCGCAGGAAGCTGATATGGGGGCCTGACGGCGAACTGGTGCCGTTCTTCTCCGTGTGTCCCGGGGACGTTGGCACGTCGCCCCAGTCCCGGAAGCGCTGCCCAAGACGATGGACGTCAGGGAAGGCTTCCGCCGTCCTCACCACTCTCTGGAGAGACTTCCAGTCTGAGGCATTGCAGGCTCCAGTCCAGACAGAGATGCAGTTGGTCAGCAGGCTCTCTATAGTGCCTCTGTAGAATGTGGTGAGAATGGGGGGAGGCAGCTGTGCTCTTTTCATCCGACGCAAAAAGTGCATGCGCTGCTGAGCTCTTTTTACAAGAGCTCCGGTGTGTAGGGACCAGGTCATATTGTCAGTTATCTGCACCCCCAGGAACTTGGTGCTGCTTACTATCTCCACCGCTGTGCCGTTGATGAAGAGTGGAGCGTGGCTGGACTGGTGCTTTCTGAAATCGACAATGATCTCCTTGGTCTTGTCAACATTCAGGACCAGGTTGTTGGTTCTGCACCAGTCAACCAGATGTTTCACCTCCTCCCTGTAGTCCATGTCGTTGTTGTCACGGATGAGGCCCACTACTGTTGTGTCGTCCGCATACTTCACAATGTGGTTAGTAGTGGACCTGCAGCCATGAGTCATCACCGTGAACAGTGTTGTAACCAGATCAGAACCATATCCATATTTAAGTGTTACTTCTTTCTAAACTCCTATAGTCATATTCTCATCAGCTAATGTCTCGTCTGGTACAAAGTGCTTGCATTCGAGTGTCCTTGATGAGAGTCAGAGTGTTGAATATTCTCTCTGTTGAGACTGCCATAACATTCCTAAGATAAGAAGCACAGCGCGGTGCTGGGCTTGGAGGACAGCAGGTAGGGAGGAGGAAGGAGAGGAGGACAGCACTTCCGGGGGTTTGAGGGGAGACCGATCTGGACCGGGCGAGGGAACGCTTGTGTACTGGGTTGGTCTCACGTTTGTCCTCTAAGCTTTGAGAATAAAACACAAAATACCAACTACTGCCTGGTGATTGAATATAAAAATCAGCTTATGTGCCATAAGAGAATCTGGGAGAGACTAGCAATTTGAATTCCCCATTGGAGGAAGAGCTGGTCAGCGCAACAACAGCAGTGGACTCAGGACGCAGCCCTGGGGGGAGCCGGTGTTCAGGGAGATGGCACTGGAGGTGTTGTTGCCCACTCTCACAGATTGGGGTCTGTCTGTGAGGAAGTCAAGCAGCCAGTTGCATAGGGGGGTACTGAATCCAAGGGGGGCCAGTTTGCTCACCAAGTGCTGCGGGATGATGGTGTTGAATGCCGAGTTGAAGTCCAGAAACAACATCCGCACGTGTGTGTCCTTTCCTTCCAGATGTGCTAAGCTCAGGTGGAGTGCAGAGGAGATGGCGTCCTCTGTGGAGCGGTTAGCGCGATAAGCAAACTGGTATGGGTCGAATGTGGGGGGAAGTCTGGAGACAATGTATTCTTTTACCAGCCTCTCAAAGCACTTCATTACAGATGTTGTTTGGGATAAGTCAGTATTTTAACATAAAAGTGTTTGATTGTGAGGCATTAAAAGCCACAATATGCAACGGGTCCATCAGACCCACAAACACTGGCTGAGTAACAACAATATGAACACCACACAAGGGTTAAACATGTCCTCACCTGCACGCCATGTCCGGTCCAATTCATTTGCACCACGGGAAAACCAACCACGCCATAGTCCACATCATGACAAGTCCAGACTTAAACGTGTGGACAATGCTGAAGAAACAAGTACATGTCAGAAAACCAACACATTTAGCTGAACTGCACCAATTTTGTCAAGAGGAGTGGTCAAAAATTCAAGCAGAAGCTTGTGGATGGCTACCAAAAGCGCCTTATTGCAGTGAAACTTGCCAAGGGACATGTAAGCAAATATTAACATTGCTGTATGTATACTTTTGACCCAGCACATTTGCTCACATTTTCAGTAGACCCATAATAAATTCATAAAAGAACCAAACTTCATGAATGTTTTTTTTTGTGACCAACAAGTATGTGCTCCAATCAATCTATCACAAACAAAGAAGAGTTGTAGAAATGATTGGAAACTCAAGACAGCCATGACATTATGTTCTTTACAAGTGTATGTAAACTTTTGACCACGACTGTATATGGGATAAGCAGGTAGAAAATGGATGGATGGATGTATATATACACACAAACACACACACACAGCCCGGCCGCCAGCCACATTTTTTTTTAACCCAATGAGGCCCCCGAGTCTAAAAGTTTGGGGACCCCTGGCATATATCATCCTGACTAGTGTTTTGCATAATTGTTTTTCAAAATGTGTAGTCCAAAATCAAATGTCCACTGCAGAGGATGCTGGCTCACAGGAGGACAAAGCGTAATCCAAGAGGTGCATTATAGTAGTAATGGTAGGTCTATCCAACCTGTTTGACCACCTTAATGAGAGTGTCGTTCAGTGTATTGTCTTCTTATTAAAAGTCACCTGACACCAACTGGTACAACAGAAAGTCCAAATAAAGGCCATTGTGTGGCAGTCTCTAATTTTGCACGTTCCTGACCATGCATGCAGGAAGCTTTGGACATTTTCTGCACTGTAGAATCTACAGTGTCTGTAATATTTTTAATGTTAGTGTGACATCATTATTCTTGCTAGAGAATAACCATTCTGAGAGGTGCTTTAGTACTCTTAGTAACCATACACACTGAGTATGAATTGGGGAGCTCGAATGATGTCAGCGAGCAAGTGCTTGTTGCTACCATACTATCTTTTTCCACAGAAAAAGCTAGCAGATTTTACTGAGAAAAAAAACTTTAAGTACACAAACTGTCAGGTTCAAACACTGATGACATCTATTAAACAAGACAAGAAGCAAAGAATCAATCAGAGACAGAATTAAATTTGGCTCTGTGAGGAAAAACGTGTACATCTGTACCCTTGTAGAGTGTCATCACGCTCTGGCGAAAGATTGTACGCCGCCTCTTTTATTTGGACTCTCCCTGATTACATGGCAGCGGCTGTTTCTAAAGGGACCGGGGGTCGTAAACAGCCATCGCCTTTGATTACAAAACAGTTCAAAATAAAAGGTCGGTTCAAAGAAAAGGTCGTAAAAGAGCTCAAAAAAGAGGTTTTAAAAGAGTTCAAAGAAGAGGTGTCTGGAACATGGGCAGATTATATTCAATCTATCCTATTCTGTGTTATATGTGTTTTATGTTGCACGATTGCACCAAGAAAAATTCCTACTTTGTGAACCCGTTCCCAAACAATGGCAATAAAAACTATTCTGATTCTGATCCTGCTTTCTCTCCGCTTTGTAGTTCTTGGGTCAAAACAATATATTTCTGTTGATTACAATACATGAAAGAAAGAGAACACCTTCATGTTGCTTCCCATCTTACACAGTGGAGTTTTACAAGCCTTCTGCTTGGTAGGTGCAAAGACAGCTTTTGTCTGCTCGCCGGGAACTCATCGAAACACAAAGTTTTGTGATAACTTAAGATACAATTATTCTAACGCAAACAAAAACCGAGAAATGCATTTTAATGTTCTGCTGAAAGAATAAATAAATATATGAATGAATGCATGGGATGGGAATCAGCACCTCCAAGTCCGAGTCCATGGTTCTCGCCCGTAAAAGGGTGGAGTGCCATCTCCGGGTTGGTGAGGAGATCTCTGCCCCAAGTGGAGGACTTCAAGTACCTCGGAGTCTTGTTCACGAGTGAGGGAAGAGTGGATGGTGAGATCGACAGGCGGATCGGTGCGGCGTCTTCAGTGATGCGGACGCTGTATCGATCCGTTGTGGTGAAGAAGGAGTTGAGCCGGAAGGCAAAGCTCTCAATTTACCGGTCGATCTACGTTCCCATCCTCACCTATGGCCATGAGCTTTGGGTTATGACCGAAAGGACAAGATCACGGGTACAAGTCGCCGAAATGAGTTTCCTTTGCTCTCCCTTAGAGATAGGGTGAGAAGCTCTGTCATCCGGGGGGAGCTCAAAGTAAAGCCGCTGCTCCTCCACGTCGAGAGGAGCCAGATGAGGTGGTTCGGGCATCTGGTCAGGATGCCACCCGAACGCCTCCCTAGGGAGGTGTTTAGGGCATGTCCAACTGGTAGGAGGCCACGGGGAAGACCCAGGACACTTTGGGAAGACTATGTCCCCCGGCTGACCTGGGAACGACTCGGGATCCCCCGGGAGGAGCTGGACGAACTGGCTGGGGAGAGGGAAGTCTGGGCTTCCCTGCTTAGGCTGCTGCCTCCGCGACCCGACCTCGGATAAGCGGAAGAATAGATGGATGGATGGATGGATGGATGGATGTGACTACCAAGACGGGGGATTATATATATGTAAGCACAATGACAATTACCATGTATTGATAGGCTCCAGCACCCCCCGCGACCCCAAAAGGGACAAGCGGTGGGAAATGGATGGATGGATGATTTGGCTGGCCGTTAACCTGAGCTGAGCTCGCCCACTCGGCCACCATTTCTTTATTATTTTTTTTTTTTCCAATTTTGTCGCATTTTTATTATTTCGCTATTTTTTATCTTGCAATTTGACTTTTTATTCGAACCCTTTCACCGTATTGCTTTTGCACTATCTTGTTTAGCTTATGCATTACTTATGTTCTTTGTTTAGTTTTTTTTTTGCTCTATGCTTTTTAAAAGCAAAAACATTTTCATCAGTTGTATATATAGATCACCTAAGTCAAGTATAGAAACATTTGAAGAATGGATCAAGGCAACTTACATGGATAATGGTCAAAGAATAATGTTCTTATGTGGTGACTTTAATATTGACTTATTGAACCCTAACAAGCAAAAGTTTATTGATGACTTCATTGATACAATGTACAGCATCAGTTTATATCCTAAAATCACAAAGCCAAGTAGAATCACAGCACACTGTGCCACGCTTATTGATAATATTTTTACCAATGAGTTTGACAATAACACTACAAGTGGTCTACTTATAAGCGACGTTAGTGATCATCTGCCAGTTTTTACAATATATGATGGACACTACAAGAAGAACATGGAAGACAAAAGGACATTTCGAAGACTGCGCACAGAGAAGAGGATGACTGCTTTCAAAATTGAGCTACAAAAGCAAGATTGGGACAATGTGTACAATGAAAAAGAGGTTGACGAAGCATATGAACATTTCTTAAACAAGTTCATAGTACTTTATGACAAACATTGTCCATGGATACAACTTAGTAATAAACAGAGAAAGAATAACCAACCATGGATGACAAAAGGATTAAAAAATGCTTGTAAGAAGAAGAATACACTATATAGAGAATTTATAGCACAAAGAACTATAGAGGCAGAAATTAAGTACAAAAAGTATAAAAACAAGTTAACAGAAATACTACGATCATGTAGAAAAGAATATTACAGTGAGTTATTGGACAGGAACAAAAATAATATGAGAGCAACATGGGGCATCCTCAATAGCATTATTAAAAATGGCACTAAGAGGGACTACCCTCAATACTTTTTAGACGGAAATAAAAACAATGACAACATAAAGGAAGTAGTTGAAAGCTTCAATAATTATTTTGTAAATATTGGACCAAAATTGGAAGAAAGGATTCCAGACCCAGTTCCAATTGAGGACTATAATGATACCATAGAGCGAAATCCCAACTCCATGTTCCTCAGTAATGTGACACAGGAGGAAATAGTTACAATCGTGAAAAAATGTAAATCTAAGACTTCAACTGATTGTAATGGAATTGATATGGAAACGATAAAAAAGGTTATAGAAGAGATCTCAGGACCATTAATGTATATTAGTAACCTATCATTTCAAACAGGTACATTTCCAAACAAAATGAAAATAGCTAAAGTTGCACCAATTTATAAGACTGGAGATAAACATCAATTTACAAATTATAGACCTGTTTCTCTACTTCCACTATTTTCTAAAATCATTGAAAAACTGTTCAATAACAGATTAGAAAGTTTCATAAATAAAAATAGAATACTCGAAGAGAACCAATATGGATACAGAGCTAATGTCTCAACTTCAATGGCTTTAATTGAAATTACAGAAGAAATTACCAATGCAATAGACAGTAAAAAATGTGCAGCAGCAGTTTTTATGGATCTAACTAAAGCATTTGACACAATTAATCACAATATTTTAATCAAAAAACTAGAACGATATGGCATCAGAGGGTTAGTCTTAAACTGGATAAGAAGTTATCTAACGAACAGGAAACAATACGTGAAGCTAGGCGAACACATGTCTACAACGCTAAATATATCCTGTGGTGTACCTCAGGGATCAATATTAAGACCTAAATTATTCAATCTCTATATAAATGACATTTGTAAAGTTACAAAAGATTTAAAGTTAGTATTATTTGCGGATGATACAACAGCGTTTTGTTCAGGAGAGAACACACAGGAGATAATACAAATAATAACAGAAGAAATTAACAAATTAAAAAGATGGTTTGACAAAAGCAGACTATCGTTGAATCTTAGTAAAACTAAAATAATGCTATTTGGTAATAGTAGAAGAGAAAGTCAAACACAAATAGACGGAATAGAAATTGAAAGAGTAAATGAAACCAAATTTCTAGGTATAATGATTGATGATAAATTGAACTGGAAATCTCACGTAAAAAATATACAACATAAAGTAGCAAGAAACACGTCAATAATGAATAAAGCAAAACATGTTCTAGACAAAAAATCACTTCATAGTCTATACTGCTCACTAGTGTTACATATCTGAGCTACTGTGTAGAAATATGGGGAAATAATTACAAAAGTACACTTCATTCATTAACGGTGTTACCGGAAAGATCAGTTAGAATAATACATCATGTTGGATATAGAGAACATACAAATCCTTTATTTATTGAATCAAAGATACTGAAATTCCACGACATAGTGAATTTGCAAACAGCTAAAATTATGCACAAAGCAAACTATAACCTGCTACCCAAGAATATACAACAATTCTTCTCAACAAAAGAGGAGAAATATAATCTTAGAGAAAAATGTAATTTAAAACATTTGTACGCACGTACAACACTTAAGACCTTCAGTATATCAGTATGTGGAATTAAATTATGGAATGGATTAAGCAAAGCAATCAAACAATGTACTAATATGATACACTTCAAGAAACTCTTCAAACTTAAAGTGTTTACAAAGTACAAAGAAGAAGATCCATGACAAACATTTTCAATTTATTTCATCCATTCATTCATTCATTCTTAAAGTAATCTTACTTATCTCATCATATGAAATATGACTTTCTTCACCAATTATTATTATTAAATTATTACTATTATTTATTTATTTATTTTTATTGTGATTACATATGGAGTTTATTGTGAATAAATTGAGAACAGGAAGTGAATAAAAAAAGTTTCAGCAACTGTTATGTAAAGAAAAGGGGTAAGATTAAATAAGCTCTGCTTCTTCCTACTCCTTTTCGAACATGTTGAAAAGAGAAACTGGAAATTGTGATGTATCATGCTGTATGCTTGCATGTTCGAAATAAACTCAAACTCAACTCAACTCAACTCAACCTGTCAAGGCACTTTGGTCCAATTATAAAAATTGTGGCAAACGTGCTGTATAAATAGAGTTGCCTCGCCTCGCCTTGACTAACGTGGACTTAAACAATTGAACAACTTCTTCGGGTGTTGCCATTTAGTGGTCAATTGCACGGAATATGTACTGTACTGTGCAATCTACTAATACAAGTTTCAATCAATCAATCAATCAATCAATCAATCAATCAATCAATCAATCAATCAATCAATCCATCCCATACAACAGCACTGCACAGTTTTATGTGTTTTTTGTGTTCCTTACTTCGCATGTTGTGCAATACAAGGAAATAAATGTATGTTGTTGCAGGTCGCATTCAAGTATTGTAGTCATTCCGGCAAGGCCTACAGGGAGGAGCAACTCACAAGCAAAGTAGACAAGGGACAACACAAGTCTGGTTTCTTGGGTGGAGAGACGTTACCTCGCGTACGCAATGGGAAGAATAACTATTTGGCTTTTTTTATTTGGATATTTCTGTGCTTCTTCTCAAGGTAACTTCATGTTTGTTTTTTTATCGGCTTACTTTCAATATGTCTGGATCAGGCATTAGGCCACACTGCAAAAAATGAAATCTAAGTAAGATGAAATATCTCAAATAAGGGTGATATTTACTTATTTTCTGTCTGATAAGATCATTCTTCTCACTAAGCAGATTTTTATGTTAGTGTTTTACTTGTTTTAAGTGTTTTGCTCCTAAATGATGTCAGTAAGATATTACAGCTTGTTGCTGAGATTTGATGAGCTATATTGAGTAAAACATGCTTGAAACTAGAATATCAACTGTTGCAAAGCTGTGTCATCAACACTCACAAGTATAAAACTGCTTTTTTTAAAGTAATAATGTTTTATTTCAAGCATGAAAAAAAAAATCATGACTTTGACACAATTGTGTCTCATAATTAAAACGTTACTATTTTATTTTCAATGAAACAATAGAGAATTCGTACTCATATAGTAGTACAGTTGGCACAGTACAGTAAACTGACAGTTCATATTTTAACATTTGACATGTCAAACAATTTTGAACAGAAATAGTTCATGCACATTCTGATAAATTCTTCAAAATTACAATACAAAAAAAATTGTCCGTTACATATATATATATATATATATATATATTCCTTGTGCACTAATTGACTGAAAGAGCACGCACTTGGCGCAATGATGTCATGTTGTCGATGGAAAAATGCATTTTTAGACCATATGATTTGCCTGAGCGGCTAGGAGACCCCGAGAGTAACAAGCGCTTGCCTTGTTGCCTTTCCATTAAGAACAATAAACTGGCTCACATCAATCAAAATATCGAATAATGCCGAAAAATGGAAATACAACAAAAACTGCGTTATAGTTTAGAATCTGTACACAATATGGTATAAAACAATATTTACATGAACAAAACAATATATTTTTTTTAATACGTTTTTTAATTGGAGGGGTGAATATTTAATGCTCAAACAAAGAAAATATAGGAGATATTATACAATGAAATAGACATGCTGCATTATAATTCACGGAGGTAGACACACTGTAAAAAAAAAAATCCTATTTTTATGGTTAATTTACTCTAAATTTCTACTGTAATTTTTCCATGTTTTTAAAATAGTTTATAAAACTGTAGAATTGAAGACATTATCTGTAAATAAACAATCCGCCTGTTATTTTAAGTAATATGCCAGTAATGACAAACTATGTATATTCCTATTTTTTTTAACAGAAAAATACCAAATTAATTATACATAGCATTTTCTGTGTTCTTAAATTACTTAAAAATTGTGTCTCATAATTAAAAATTTGCTGTTTTATTTTCAATGAAACAATAGAAAATTCGTACTCATATAGTAGTACAGTTGGCACAGTACAGTAAACATTTGACATGTCTAACAATTTTGAACAGAAATAGTTCATGCACATTCAGATAAATTCTTCAAAATTACAATTAAAAAAAAATTATCCGGGAGTCGGGCTGTAAATATATATATATATATATATATATATATATATATATATATATATATATATATATATATATATATATATATATATATATATATATATATATATATATATATATTCCTTGCGCACTAATTGACTGAAAGAGCAGGCACTTGGCGCAATGATGTCATGTTGTCGATGGAAAAATGCATTTTTAGACCTAATGATTTGCCTGAGCGGCTATGAGACCCCGAGAGTAACAAGCTCTTGCCTTGTTGCCTTTCCATTAAGAACAATAAACTACTTTTTAGTATAAGTTTGCTGGTTTCAAGAAATGTAATGCCGAGCGCATATCATTATGTCAAAATAATGGCACTAGCATTTACTTCATTTAAGAATATTTTTCAACATATTGAGCAAAAAGGTCTCATATTTGTATTTTCTATCAAGAAAAGTGCACTTGTTATTAGTGAGAATATACTTATTTTAAGGTATTTTTTGGGGTTCATTGAGGTTAGCTAATTTTACTTGTTTTGGAAAGTCTTGACAAGCCAAATTTTCTTGTTCTATTGGCAGATAATTTTTCTTAGTTCAAGTAAAATACCCCTTATTTTTGTAATTTTTTCTTCTTGTTTTTGAACACTGACTTTTTGCAATGCATAAGGTGAACCAGGAAAAAGTGGCTAGAAAGTGATTTTCGTTCCCACGTCTGGGCACTACTCTTTTTTTTTTTTTTTTTTTGCATTTTTGCTTAGACAATGCCATTGTGGACATTAGGTAAAAAGTTCTCCTGCAAAATATCCTGCCGTTTTTTTTTTTTTTTAAGAGCCATTAATGTATAAAAAATAGGAATTACAAAATAAAACAAAAATCTTATGCAGCTGGTTTTTCTTGTAAATGTATTTACATTCATTCTGGAAACAGAATCTCTCTCACAAATTGACATGAATACATAAACCTAACATTTGAGACAAGTATTTTAGCATTGGTATACTTTAATTTGAGTTTAAGCCATGAAACATAAAAAAAAAATGAAAAAAAAAGGCTTCAAAATAAGTGACCTGTACTATTGAACATACACATGGTACATTTTGCCAAACAATGATGTTTTATACATTAAAAAATTCAGTAGATACTGTGCTATAAGAGGAAGTAAAAAAATAAAATAAAATAAAGAACACTTTGGCCCAAAATGGCTCACATCAATCAAAATATCGAATAATGCCGAAAAATGTAAATACAACAAAAACTGCGTTATAGTCTAGAATCTGTACACAATATGGTATAAAACAATATTTACATGAACAAAACAATATTTTTTTTAATACATTTTTTAATTGGAGGGGTGAATATTGAATGCTCAAACAAAGAAAATATAGGAGATATTATACAATGCTGCATTATAATTCATGGAGGTAAACAGTACTGAAAATAAATATTGCAGTTTTATCACCATTTTATCGGTTCTGATGTAGTGAATACATGATTGACAAATTCAGATTCCAGAAAACACAGAGTGATTTTCTGGAATCTGAATTTGTCAATCATGTATTGACAAATTCAGATTCCAGAAAATTAAAAATGCAAGAGTATAATGTTGGCTATTTTTATTATTGTTTTTGACGCTATTCTGCGTCAATGTTGGCATCCAGTGTTTGTAATACTTAAACGCCTTCATCTAATTATTTTCCATGAGGTCATTCATAAAGTGCGTATATTCAGGTGTGCCTGTGGGGCGTGCTCTGCTGTTCAGGCCCTATCATAAGTGAAACCTACAGTATACAAGACGATACTGCTTGCAAAAGCAGGACTACTGTACTGTCAATCTTTATGGTAAAATGGCTGAGCTGCCAGTGTCTACGGTACAATCTCAATTAGGGGAGTATTATTTGTAAACTACAGGTGCAACGGATCAAAAAAGTCACGGTTCGGATCGTTGCTCGGACCGGAGTTACTGATCGGATAATTTTTTCCTATCAGCAAAAAAAAAAAAAAAAAAAAAGACAAGACAAATAAACAGAAATTTTGTCCATCCATTCATCCACCTTCTTCTGCTTTTCCGAGGTCAGGTCGCGGGTGCAGCAGCCTAAGCAGAGAAGCCCAGACTTCCCTCTCCCCTGCCACTTCGTCCAGCTCTTCCAGGGGGGATCCCGAGGCGTTCCCAACGTGTCCTGGGTCTTCCCCGTGGCCTCCTACCGGCCGGACGTGCCCTAAACACCTCCCTAGGGAGGCGTTCGGGTGGCATCCTGAGCAGATGCCCGAACCACCTCATCTGGCTCCTCTCCATGTGGAGGAGCAGCGGCTTTACTTTGAGCTCCTCCCGGATGACAGAGCTTCTCACCCTATCTCTAAGGGAGAGACCCGCCACCCGGCGGAGGAAACTCATTTTGGCCGCTTGTACCCAGGACACGCTGAGAAGACTATGTCTCCTGGCTGGCCTGGGAACGCCTCGGGATCCCCCGGAGGAGCTGGACCAAGTAGCTGGGGAGAGGAAAGTCTGGGCTTCCCTGCGACCCGACCTCGGATAAGCGGAAGAAGATGGATAGATGGATGGATGTCAGGGTTCTTCCTTCTGCTTTTCATTATACTGCCAGTTTTCTTCCTTCTCATTTTCATTATACTGTCAGGGTTCTTCCTTCTCCTTTTCATTGTACTGTCAGGGTTCTTTCTTTTCCTTTTCATTGTATTGTCAGTCTTCTTCCTTCTCCTTTTCATTATACTGCCAGGGTTCTTCCTTCTCCTTTTCATTATACTGTCAGGCTTCTTCCTTCTCCTTTTCATTATACTGACAGTTTTCTTCCTTCTCCTTTTCATTATGCTGTCAGGGTTCTTCCTTCTGCTTTTCATTATACTGCCAGTTTTCTTCCTTCTCCTTTTCATTATACTGTCAGGGTTCTTCCTTCTCCTTTTCATTATACTGTCAGGGTTCTTCCTTCTCCTTTTCATTATACTGTCAGGGTTCTTTCTTTTCCTTTTCATTGTATTGTCAGTCTTCTTCCTTCTCCTTTTTATTATACTGTCAGGGTTCTTCCTCCTCCTTTTCATTACAATGGCAGGCTTCTTCCTTCTCCTTTTCATTGTACTGCCAGGGTTCTTCCTTCTCCTTTTTTTATACTGTCAGTCTTCTTCCTTCTCCTTTTCATTATACTGTCAGGGTTCTGCCTTCTCCTTTTCATTATACTGTCAGGGTTCTTCCTTCTCCTTTTTGTTGTACTGTCAGGGTTCTTCATTCTCCTTTTCGTTGTACTGTCAGGGTTCTTCTTCCTCCTTTTTATTGTAATGGCAGACTTCTTTCTTCTCCTTTTCATTGTACTGCCAGGGTTCTTCATTTTCCTTTTCATTATATTGTCAGTCTTCTTCCTTCTCCTTTTCATTATACTGCCAGGGTTCTTCCTTCTCCTTTTCATTATACTGTCAGGCTTCTTCCTTCTCCTTTTCATTATACTGACAGTTTTCTTCCTTCTCCTTTTCATTATGCTGTCAGGGTTCTTCCTTCTGCTTTTCATTATATTGCCAGTTTTCTTCCTTCTCCTTTTCATTATACTGTCAAGGTTCTTCCTTCTCCTTTTCATTATACTGTCAGGGTTCTTCCTTTTCCTTTTTATTATACTGCCAGGGTTCTTCCTTCTCCTTTTCATTATACTTGCAGGCTTCTTCCTTCTGCTTTTCATTATAATGGCAGGCTTCTTCCTTCTGCTTTTCATTATACTGGCAGGCTTCACACACAGATGCCCGAACCACCTCATCTGGCTCCTCTCCATGTGGAGGAGCAGCGGCTTTACTTTGAGCCTCCCCCGGATGACAGAGCTTCTCACCCTATCTCTAAGGGAGAGACCCGCCACCCGGCAGAGGAAACTCATTTGGGCCGCTTGTACCCGTGATCTTGTCCTTTCGGTCATAACCCAAAGCTCATGACCATAGGTGAGGATGGGAACGTAGATCGTCCGCTAAATTGAGAGCTTTGCCTTCCGGCTCAGCTCCTTCTTCACCACAACGGATCGATACAGCGTCCGCATTACTGAAGACGCCGCACCGATCCGCCTGTCGATCTCACGATCCACTCTTCCCTCACTCGTGAACAAGACTCGGTGGTACTCGAACTCCTCCACTTGGGGCAAGATCTCCTCCCCAACCCGGAGATGGCACTCCACCCTTTCCCGGGCCAGAACCATGGACTCGGACTGCTCCAAGCAGACGAGGCAAAAAGGAGAGTGGGCGAGGTTTGTTTCCAGCAGCCAGGGAGGGACACGGAGGCGGATTTCTTCAGCAAAGCGATATTATATAGATTCTTATATGGATCTGTGGGTTTTACGTTCATATTCAGAGTTTTATTGTACCGTTTGTATTTTTACCGACCAATGTGGCCCCCCCCCCAAGTCAAAATTACTGCCAAGTCAAAATAACTGCCCAAGTCTGACCTTGAGCTATGATGCGAAGAAGCCCATTTATATTTTGTCCAATAATAAGTTTGTTCTGCATCAGTTTTTTTTATGAAACATAACATTACATTTTTGCAGTATATATAATGGAACAATAAACCTTTATGCTCCGCTGCTCCAGAATCAGCAGTGGCTGCTTCATCTGAGTTCTGCAGACGCTGACCAGCAGTCCAATGATGCCTTGGATGGTGAGAGAACTGCTAAACCACGGGCAGTGACTGAGACATTAATCAACACCTTAGCTATTTTAATTTAAACTTTAAATGAGATTAGAGGTTTGTTGTTTTTGATATTTGTTTTATAACAACATATTCCAAATGCTTTTTGTTTGACTTGCACATTTACATTAAGTGCTTGATTGACACCCACTACCTATTTGTTGAGTGGGTAATTGCAAATTGAAGGTGTCAATGAATGGGGTAGAGGGGCCCACACCGATTCTCTTTCAGGGTGCCCAGAATTCCTAGCAACGACCAAGCCTTGCCCTACTGAAATCTGGCCATGCGCATATTCTCCCATTGACTTAGGTATCTCAGTTCTTAAGTTAAAGTTAAAGTTAAAGTCCCAACGATTGTCTCACACACACTGGGTGTGGTGTAATGTGTCCTCTGCATTTGAGGGACAATGAAAAAGGAGGATTACCTCCAAATTCAACCTAAAATTATCAGCCCGGAGGTTGTGTCTTGGCGCAGTTGGGTGTTCCAACAGGACAATGACCCCAAACACACGTCAAAAGTGGTAAAGGAATGGCTAAATCAGGCTAGAATGAAGGTTTTAGAATGGCCTTCCCAAAGTCCTGACTTAAACGTGTGGACAATGCTGAAGAAACAAGTACAAATTTAGCTGAACTGCACCAATTTTGTCAAGAGGAGTGGTCAAAAATTCCAGCAGAAGCTTGTGGATGGCTACCAAAAGTGCCTTATTGCAGTGAAACTTGCCAAGGGACATGTAAGCAAATATTAACATTGCTGTATGTATACTTTTGACCCAGCACATTTGCTCACATTTTCAGTAGACCCATAATAAATTCATAAAAGAAGCAAACTTCATGAATGTTTTTTGTGACCAACAAGTATGTGCTCCAATCACTCTATCACAAAAAAATAAGAGTTGTAGAATTTTGACCACAACTATATATATATATATATATATATATATATATATATATATATATATATATATATATATATATATATATATATATATATATATATATATATATATATTTTTTTTTTTTTATTTTATTTTTTTTTATTTTTTTATTTAATTTTTAACTTTGGACTTTCTTTGGACCCCTGATTTACAGTAATGTCACCAGCCACAGAAAGACAGATCGGGTTTGATCATTGAAGTATTTAGTACATTTACGACGACAGTTTGAGAACTGTCATGTCAACAATCTGGACCGAGTGGAGGTCTCTTTGCATGTAATACAATTCTAACCAATATTACATACATTGTGGTAACTTCAAATGAAACGATCATATTTGCAGATTTGCAGACCAGGACTCCCAAAACCAGTACTGTGGCAGAAGAAAAGGATGGTAAACAACTTTCCATACAGCCGAATCCAAGCAACGCTACGACATCCAGCAGTGAGCTCGAGAGCAGCAAAACAACCAACGCTACACTAAGCAACTATTTTATGAATACCACACTTGTAACGACGACAAACCCAACAATGACGACTACAACTCCGAACATAGATACAACCATGGCCACAACATCTGGAACAATGACAAGCACAACAATGACTACTGCAACTGGAAACCCAATAAACACAATCATACCTACAACCATACCCACAACCGACACAAGCACCACACTTTCAACAGTAAGCACAGCATCCCAACCTTTTACCGCAACAGCTGTAACAAACAGTAACGATACCCCGACAACCCAAATACAGAACACAAATACCATACTTGCAACAACGACAAACCCAATAATGAGGACTACAACTCAGAACATAGATACAACAATGGCCACAACATCTGGAACAATGACAAGCACAACAATGACTACGGAAACTAGAAGCCCAATAAACACAATCATACCTTCAACCATACCCACAACCGACACAAGCATCACACTTTCAACAGTAAGCACAACATTCCAACCTTTTACCGCAACAGATGTAACAAATAACGTAACCCAGACAACCCAAAACCAAAACACAGCTACCACAAATACCAAACTTTTAACAACGACAAACCCAACAATGATGACTACAACTCAGGACATGAGAACAACCATACCCACCACCAATACAATCACCACACTATCAACAGTAAGCACAACATCCCAACCTTTTACCACAACAGTTGTAACAAACACTAACGATACCCCGACAACCCAAAACCAAAACACAGCTACCACAAATACCACACGTTTAACGAAGACAAACCCAACAATGACGACTACAACTCAGAACATAGATACAATCATGGCCACAACATCTGGAACAACGACAAGCACAACAATGACTACTGCAACTGAAAACCCAATAAACACAACCATACCCACAACCATACCACCAACCAACACAAGCACCACACTTTCAACAGTAAGCACAACATCCCAACCTTTTACCACAACAGATGTAAGAAATAACGTAACCCCGACAACCCAAAACCAAAACACAGCTACCACAAATACCACACTTTTAACGACGACAAACCCAACAACGATGACTCCAGCTCAGAACATGAGAACAACCATACCCACAACCGACACAAGCATCACACTTTCAACAGTAAGCACAGCATCCCAACCTTTTACCACAACAGATGTAAGAAATAACGTAACCCCGACAACCCAAAACCAAAACACAGCTACCACAAATACCACACTTTTAACGACGACAAACCCAACAACGATGACTACAACTCAGAACACGAGAACAGCCATACCCACAACCGACACAAGCATCACACTTTCAACAGTAAGCACAGCATCCCAAACTCTTACCACAACAGATGTAACAAATAACGTAACCCCGACAACCCAAAACCAAAACACAGCTACCACACTTGCAACGGCGACAAACCCAACAACGATCACTACAACTCAGAACACGGGAACAACCATACCCACAACCGACACAAGCATCACACTTTCAACAGTAAGCACAGCATCCCAACCTCTTACCACAACAGATGTAACAAATAACGTAACCCCGATAACCCAAAACCAAAACACAGCTACCACAAATACCACACTTTTAACGACGACAAACCCAACAACGATGACTACAACTCAGAACACGGGAACAACCATACCCACAACCGACACAAGCATCACACTTTCAACAGTAAGCACAGCATCCCAACCTCTTACCACAACAGATGTAACAAATAACGTAACCCAGATAATCCAAAACACAGCTACCACACTTGCAACGACGACAAACCCAACAACGATGACTACAACTCAGAACACGGGAACAACCATACCCACAACCGACACAAGCATCACACTTTCAACAGTAAGCACAGCATCCCAACCTCTTACCACAACAGATGTAACAAATAACGTAACCCAGATAATCCAAAACACAGCTACCACACTTGCAACGACGACAAACCCAACAACGATGACTACAACTCAGAACACGGGAACAACCATACCCACAACCGACACAAGCATCACACTTTCAACAGTAAGCACAGCATCCCAACCTCTTACCACAACAGATGTAACAAATAACGTAACCCAGATAATCCAAAACACAGCTACCACACTTGCAACGACGACAAACCCAACAACGATGACTACAACTCAGAACACGGGAACAACCATACCCACAACCGACACAAGCATCACACTTTCAACAGTAAGCACAGCATCCCAACCTCTTACCACAACAGATGTAACAAATAACGTAACCCAGATAATCCAAAACACAGCTACCACACTTGCAACGACGACAAACCCAACAACGATGACTACAACTCAGACCACGGGAACAACCATACCCACAACCGACACAAGCATCACACTTTCAACAGTAAGCACAGCATCCCAACCTCTTACCACAACAGATGTAACAAATAACGTAACCCCGACAACCCAAAACACAGCTACCACACTTGCAACGACGACAAACCCAACAACGATGACTACAACTCAGAACACGGGAACAACCATACCCACAACCGACACAAGCATCACACTTTCAACAGTAAGCACAGCATCCCAACCTCTTACCACAACAGATGTAACAAATAACGTAACCCCGACAACCCAAAACACAGCTACCACACTTGCAACGACGACAAACCCAACAACGATGACTACAACTCAGAACACGGGAACAACCATACCCACAACCGACACAAGCATCACACTTTCAACAGTAAGCACAGCATCCCAACCTCTTACCACAACAGATGTAACAAATAACGTAACCCCGACAACCCAAAACACAGCTACCACACTTGCAACGACGACAAACCCAACAACGATGACTACAACTCAGAACACGGGAACAACCATACCCACAACCGACACAAGCATCACACTTTCAACAGTAAGCACAGCATCCCAACCTCTTACCACAACAGATGTAACAAATAACGTAACCCAGATAATCCAAAACACAGCTACCACACTTGCAACGACGACAAACCCAACAACGATGACTACAACTCAGACCACGGGAACAACCATACCCACAACCGACACAAGCATCACACTTTCAACAGTAAGCACAGCATCCCAACCTCTTACCACAACAGATGTAACAAATAACGTAACCCCGACAACCCAAAACACAGCTACCACACTTGCAACGACGACAAACCCAACAACGATGACTACAACTCAGAACACGGGAACAACCATACCCACAACCGACACAAGCATCACACTTTCAACAGTAAGCACAGCATCCCAACCTCTTACCACAACAGATGTAACAAATAACGTAACCCCGACAACCCAAAACACAGCTACCACACTTGCAACGACGACAAACCCAACAACGATGACTACAACTCAGAACACGGGAACAACCATTCCCACAACCGACACAAGCATCACACTTTCAACAGTAAGCACAGCATCCCAACCTCTTACCACAACAGATGTAACAAATAACGTAACCCCGACAACCCAAAACACAGCTACCACACTTGCAACGACGACAAACCCAACAACGATGACTACAACTCAGAACACGAGAACAACCATACCCACAACCGACACAAGCATCACACTTTCAACAGTAAGCACAGCATCCCAACCTCTTACCACAACAGATGTAACAAATAACGTAACCCCGACAACCCAAAACACAGCTACCACACTTGCAACGACGACAAACCCAACAACGATGACTACAACTCAGAACACGGGAACAACCATACCCACAACCGACACAAGCATCACACTTTCAACAGTAAGCACAGCATCCCAACCTCTTACCACAACAGATGTAACAAATAACGTAACCCCGACAACCCAAAACACAGCTACCACACTTGCAACGACGACAAACCCAACAACGATGACTACAACTCAGAACACGAGAACAACCATACCCACAACGGACACAAGCATCACACTTTCAACAGTAAGCACAGCATCCCAACCTCTTACCACAACAGATGTAACAAATAACGTAACCCCGACAACCCAAAACACAGCTACCACACTTGCAACGACGACAAACCCAACAACGATGACTACAACTCAGAACACGGGAACAACCATACCCACAACCGACACAAGCATCACACTTTCAACAGTAAGCACAGCATCCCAACCTCTTACCACAACAGATGTAACAAATAACGTAACCCCGACAACCCAAAACACAGCTACCACACTTGCAACGACGACAAACCCAACAACGATGACTACAACTCAGAACACGAGAACAACCACACCCACAACCGACACAAGCATCACACTTTCAACAGTAAGCACAGCATCCCAACCTCTTACCACAACAGATGTAACAAATAACGTAACCCCGACAACCCAAAACACAGCTACCACACTTGCAACGACGACAAACCCAACAACGATGACTACAACTCAGAACACGGGAACAACCATACCCACAACCGACACAAGCATCACACTTTCAACAGTAAGCACAGCATCCCAACCTCTTACCACAACAGATGTAACAAATAACGTAACCCAGATAATCCAAAACACAGCTACCACACTTGCAACGACGACAAACCCAACAACGATGACTACAACTCAGACCACGGGAACAACCATACCCACAACCGACACAAGCATCACACTTTCAACAGTAAGCACAGCATCCCAACCTCTTACCACAACAGATGTAACAAATAACGTAACCCCGACAACCCAAAACACAGCTACCACACTTGCAACGACGACAAACCCAACAACGATGACTACAACTCAGAACACGGGAACAACCATACCCACAACCGACACAAGCATCACACTTTCAACAGTAAGCACAGCATCCCAACCTCTTACCACAACAGATGTAACAAATAACGTAACCCAGATAATCCAAAACACAGCTACCACACTTGCAACGACGACAAACCCAACAACGATGACTACAACTCAGAACACGGGAACAACCATACCCACAACCGACACAAGCATCACACTTTCAACAGTAAGCACAGCATCCCAACCTCTTACCACAACAGATGTAACAAATAACGTAACCCAGATAATCCAAAACACAGCTACCACACTTGCAACGACGACAAACCCAACAACGATGACTACAACTCAGACCACGGGAACAACCATACCCACAACCGACACAAGCATCACACTTTCAACAGTAAGCACAGCATCCCAACCTCTTACCACAACAGATGTAACAAATAACGTAACCCCGACAACCCAAAACACAGCTACCACACTTGCAACGACGACAAACCCAACAACGATGACTACAACTCAGAACACGGGAACAACCATACCCACAACCGACACAAGCATCACACTTTCAACAGTAAGCACAGCATCCCAACCTCTTACCACAACAGATGTAACAAATAACGTAACCCCGACAACCCAAAACACAGCTACCACACTTGCAACGACGACAAACCCAACAACGATGACTACAACTCAGAACACGGGAACAACCATTCCCACAACCGACACAAGCATCACACTTTCAACAGTAAGCACAGCATCCCAACCTCTTACCACAACAGATGTAACAAATAACGTAACCCCGACAACCCAAAACACAGCTACCACACTTGCAACGACGACAAACCCAACAACGATGACTACAACTCAGAACACGAGAACAACCATACCCACAACCGACACAAGCATCACACTTTCAACAGTAAGCACAGCATCCCAACCTCTTACCACAACAGATGTAACAAATAACGTAACCCCGACAACCCAAAACACAGCTACCACACTTGCAACGACGACAAACCCAACAACGATGACTACAACTCAGAACACGAGAACAACCACACCCACAACCGACACAAGCATCACACTTTCAACAGTAAGCACAGCATCCCAACCTCTTACCACAACAGATGTAACAAATAACGTAACCCCGACAACCCAAAACACAGCTACCACACTTGCAACGACGACAAACCCAACAACGATGACTACAACTCAGAACACGGGAACAACCATACCCACAACCGACACAAGCATCACACTTTCAACAGTAAGCACAGCATCCCAACCTCTTACCACAACAGATGTAACAAATAACGTAACCCAGATAATCCAAAACACAGCTACCACACTTGCAACGACGACAAACCCAACAACGATGACTACAACTCAGAACACGGGAACAGCCATACCCACAACCGACACAAGCCTCACACTTTCAACAGTAAGCACAGCATCCCAACCTCTTACCACAACAGATGTAACAAATAACGTAACCCAGATAATCCAAAACACAGCTACCACACTTGCAACGACGACAAACCCAACAACGATGACTACAACTCAGAACACGGGAACAACCATACCCACAACCGACACAAGCATCACACTTTCAACAGTAAGCACAGCATCCCAACCTCTTACCACAACAGATGTAACAAATAACGTAACCCAGATAATCCAAAACATAGCTACCACACTTGCAACGACGACAAACCCAACAACGATGACTACAACTCAGAACACGGGAACAACCATACCCACAA
>NC_084749.1:47082059-47084559 GCF_033978785.1 Entelurus aequoreus | reverse complement strand
ATAACAATTTAATTTTTTTTTTTTTCTTTTTACTTTTTTTTTTCTTTCCATGATGGCAGGTGAGGCCGTGCCTCCCCTGCCTCTAGTGACGGCACGCCACTGGTCTGCACTGTACTGTACTACGCACGCCCCAACCCCCCTCCTATTTTTTTATTTTTTGGGGGGGGGGATTCGGCGAACAAATTTTTTGAACGAATCATTTTAAGGAACTGATTCTAGTGATTCAGTACAGTCAAAAGAACTGCCGATCCCATCACTACCGAACTAACATTTTATCAAAAAAACAACCGCCCGCCACCCGCCCGTTGTTATATTTATAATATTAGACCAGGGGGCGCACCCTAACAGCAATAATTAGGGCGTGCTGTGATGGTACTGCCTGTAACACCCTCGACAACATGTACAGACAGCGTGACAGCCCAGCCACAAGTTCTATGTGTTCTGGGTATTTGTTCTGTTGTGTTTAAGTTGTCTCACGGTGCAGATGTTCTCCCGACATGTGTTGGTCATTCTTGTTTGGTGTGGGTTCACAGTGTGGCACATATTAAGAGTGTTAAAGTTGTTTTACACGGCCACCGTCAGTGTAACCTGTATGGCTGTGGAGCAAGTATGCCTTGCTGTCACTTACGTGGGGAAGCTGATGCTGCGTACAACATGTGGCTGGGCTAGCACGCTGGCTAAACATGTTGTAGAGGGTGATAAAGGCAGTACCAACACGGCGCGCCCTTATTATTGTTGATTGGGTGAAAATCAGCAGACATTCGAGAGAATTGTTTCAACCGCCACCCCGCCCGGATCTAATTAAAATCTATTAATATCGTCATGGATCCGCCCGACCCGCGGACTCTGCGGTTGTGTCCGCAAACCGCGCATCTCTAATATATACATATGAAATACTTGAGTTGGTGAATTCTAGCTGTAAATATACTCCTCCCCTCTTAACCACGCCCCCAACCACGGTCAATTTTTTTTGTCTCAATTAACCCTCTATAACTAACCGTACAAGTACTTTAAAATGGAAACTACAACGCTGTTGTAATGCATACATCGTTTTTTTCCCATTTAGTTTTTCAGAGAACGCATTCCGAATGGAAACGCATTCGGCCTCAATGTCACCAACATTCAGCAAAATCCCCAGTAAAAGAAGAAGAACAAGAATTGGACTTAGTTGATCAGATATACAATGTGACATTTGTCTCGGAGTTCAACCCACCCCACTAAGAAGCAGTGAGCAGCCACTGTGCGGAGCCCCCGCAGGGACCAAATATCGGTTGTTGTGTGGTCGACCCTGTGGGCAACTGTCTCGCTCAAGGACACAAGAGCAGTGAGCAGGATGGACCACTGGATGGCTGTTAGAATAATTGTATCTAAGTTATCACACAACTTTGTGTTTCAATGAGTTCCCGGCGAGCAGACAAAAGCTGTCTTTGATCTTACCCATCAAAAGGCTTGTAAAACTTCAGTGTGTAGGATGGGAAGCGACATGAAGGTGTCGGTTTCTTTGATGTATTGGTAAACCACAGGAATATTTTGTCTTGACCCGAGTTCTACAAAGCGGAGAGGAAGCAGGACCTGACCCCCCTCCAGGCACATTTTCTTTGAACTGTTTTGTGACCAAAACAGAAACAGCTGTTGCCATGTAATCAGGGAAAGTCCAATTAAAAGAGGCGGCATACAATCTTTCGTCAGAGCGTGGTGGGACACTGTGCAAGGGTACAGGTCTATGCGTTTCTCCTCATTGAGCCAAATTTAATTCTGCCTCTTTTTTTGAAGTCTCTTTCTTTGCGCTGTCCTCCAAATCTAAACATCAGACATGGAATTGATTAGCTGGACTCTCGACTCAATTGACAAAATCTTTTCGACGAGGAAAAAAGGTTCTGGGGAGTCTGGCTGTCCTGATGGAACCATTGCTGCGGGGTACGTGAGAGATTCCTGGCAGAAATGGAGAATCATGTGCCTCTCAGTCCTTTCCATCGAGGACGTGGAAGACATCTACCTATTTGGAACCATGATTGCGGGGCACCTGCTGATTGGGCTGGGCATTGCTCTGGTGTATCGTAAAATTCGTAAGACGATGGCAGCCACTCAAGGAGCCCAAAGGCTGTTCGTCGCAATGGAAGGTGGGATCACAGTCTGGGGCGATTTCTGAACTGAATCGCAAGATGGATCACATCATGGAGAAGCTTGCTGAAAAGGAAAAATTGGATATGAGAGCCAACATGGACGAATAGAACAGGCAAGCCATTGTAATGTCTGCTCAAGGAAAAACAAAAATCCTTATGTACGATTTGACTCCCTCGAATGGCCTTGAGGACAAGAACAGGCCGTTCTGTAATCATCCCCTGAGGACACTCAAAGATGGATGCTTTTGACCTCCGTCCCTCCTCAAAGACACCTGGAAATCGAATTTTGCTTGCATTGCATGCAGAACGGCCCCGGGCCTATGAACACAACACCACTACACCCAAAGACAATGGGCATATACACAATCACACTCCCC
>NC_084749.1:47040743-47077039 GCF_033978785.1 Entelurus aequoreus | reverse complement strand
AATATTTTGACATTAAAAAAGTAACAATTTTACGAGAAAAAATTGCAATATCACAGAAACAGAAAGAATATGACAAATTGTTCCCAATTTTATAAGAAAAAAAGTCAACACATTGTGAGAAAAAGACTGCTTTTGTCCATTTATTTTTTTAAATAATTTTTTTGTTGGTAATTGTTTTTTAATCTTCATTATTTACTTCAAGTTATTACAGCATGTCTCTCTCTCTCTCTCTCTCTCTCTCTCTCTCTCTCTCTCTCTCTCTCTCTCTCTCTCTCTCTCTCTCTCTCTCTCTCTCTCTCTATATATATATATATATATATATATATATATATATATATATATATATATATATATATATATATATATATATGTATATATATATATATATATACATATATATATATATATATATATATATATATATATATATATATATATATATTTATATATATATATATATATATATATATATATATATATATATATATATATATATATATATATATATATATATATATATATATATATAATATTTATTAATTTGGGCGAAAGGGTGCACATTTCAATTTCTTACACACACTTGTTATTTCATATGTTGACCAGAGGGGGAGCACTTTTAAAACCGACACAGTCAATTTGAAATATCCCGCCTTTTTGGGACCACCCTCATTTTGATAGATGTCACCACCAGGGGTGCAAATGAGACATTCTCTATTAGATGCAATGGTTTTCCGTATAACAATTATTGGAATTTTACTTGGCAAAATTATGACAAAAGTCATAGTTTTACTCCAAAAAATGTCACTGTTTTGCAAGAACAACAACAAAAAATTGGCAATATTGTGATAAAAGTCAGAATTTTACATGACAAATGTCACCATTTTGCATCAAAAATTTAATATTTTGACATTAAAAAAGTAAACATTTTACGAGAAAAAATTGCAATATCACAGAAACAGAAAGAATATGAGAAATTGTTCCCAATTTTATAAGAAAAAAGTCAACACATTGTGAGAAAAAGACTGCTTTTAGTCCATTTATTTTTTCAAGTTATTTGTTTGTTGGTAATTATTTTTTAATCTTCATTATTTACTTCAAGTTATTACAGCATGTCTCTATATACATATATATATTTTTTTGTATTATTAATTTGGGCCAAAGGGTGCGCATTTCAATTTCTTACACACACTTGTTATTTCATATGTTGACCAGAGGGGGAGCACTTTTAAAACCGACACACAGTCAATATGAAAAATCCCGCCTTTTTGGGACCACCCTCATTTTGATAGATGTCACCACCAGGGGTGCAAATGAGACATTCTCTATTAGATGCAATGGTTTTCCGTATATCAATAATTGGAATTTTACTTGGCAAAATTATGACAAAAGTCATAGTTTTACTCCAAAAAATGTCACTGTTTTGCAAGAACAAAAAAAATTGGCAATATTGTGATAAAAGTCAGAATTTTACATGACAAATGTCACCATTTTGCATTAAAAATGTAATATTTTGACATTAAAAAAGTAACAATTTTACGAGAAAAAATTGCAATATCACAGAAACAGAAAGAATATGAGAAATTGTTCCCAATTTTATAAGAAAAAAGTCAACACATAGTGAGAAAAAGACTGCCTTTAGTCCATTTATTTTTTCAAGTTATTTTTTTGTTGGTAATTATTTTTTAATCTTCATTATTTACTTCAAGTTATTACAGCATGTCTCTATATATATATTTTTTTTGTATTATTAATTTGGGCCAAAGGGTGCACATTTCAATTTCTTACACACACTTGTTATTTCATATGTTGACCAGAGGGGGAGCACTTTTAAAACCGACACACAGTCAATTTGAAAAATCCCGCCTTTTTGGGACCACCCTCATTTTGATAGATTTCACCACCAGGGGTGCAAATGAGACATCCTCTATTAGATGCAATGGTTTTTTCCGTATTGGGACCATGATCTATGTCATCACTTGTTCACACCTCCTCATATGGAAGCTACTTTTCCTTGTTGATGTCTCACGTTTTTAAATCTCTGGATTGATGAAGTAATGTGCTGATCATTCTTACTGGGGGACGCTGGGGAAAAAGAGTTAATATGGGGACCAAATGTAAATCATTTTGCATAATTCACACAAATGTGTACGTGACTACTGAGGACCATTTAAAAAAAAGCAGCCGGTGCAGTACCAGCTACAGCCCGACGAGGGGGCTGCTGTGCAAATGTCTCACACTCAAACCAACCAATGAACATGTTTTATGGGCCAAAGCTTAAAAATCACTTAGGCATCTTCAGAATGGATCTGACTATCATTTTAAAAAAATTCCCTTTAGGGGACCTGTTTTGTTGTCCCCATACCGTCAGAGGTCCCCTAAAGGTGAGTCCCCATTAAGTAAGCAATTGCCAGAACACACGCACACACACACACACATACACAGACGCAGGAGTGTGTGTGATGCAGATGTCTAGTGACAGCTCGCTGCCGGGGGTCATCTGGAAGCAGCTGCCCGAGGAACAAGGGCCAGCACACACACACCAATGCCCATTAAGAGGGATGTCATCACGTGTACTCTGATCAAGTTGTCGTCACGATTTTCCCAACCGTGCCGAAACACTGGTGAAAAATGGGATATCAAGGTACATTTTTATTTTGTTCTATATAAATGGCTGTGGTGATAATGTCAATGAGGGATTTCTAATCACTGCTATGTGGGAATTCCTATTAAAGGCCTACTGAAAGCCACTACTACCAACCACGCAATCTGATAGTTTATATATCAATGATGAAATCTTAACATTGCAACACATGCCAATACGGCCGGGTTAACTTATAAAGTGACATTTTAAAGGCCTACTGAAAGCCACTACTACCGACCACGCAGTCTGATAGTTTATATATCAATGATGAAATCTTAACATTATAACACATGCCAATACGGCCGGGTTAACTTATAAAGTGACATTTTAAATTTGCCGCTAAACTTCCGGTTCGAAACGCCTCTGAGGATGACGTATGCGCGTGACGTAGACCGGCGGACACGGGTATGCCTTCCACATTGAAGCCAATACGAAAAAGCTCTGTTTTCATTTCATAATTCCACAGTATTGTGGACATCTGTGTTCGTGAATCTGTTGCAATCATGTTCATTGCATTATGGAGAAAGAAGCTGAGCAAGCAAAGAAGAAAGTTGTCGGTGCGAAATGGACGTATTTTTCGAACGTAGTCAGCAACAACAGTACACAGCCGGCGCTTCTTTGTTTACATTCCCGAAAGATGCAGTCAAGATGGAAGAACTCGGATAACAGAGACTCTAACCAGGAGGACTTTTGACTTCGTTACACAGACGCCTGTTGAGAACTGGGACAACACTGACTCTTACCAGGATTACTTTGATTTGGATGACAAAGACGCAGACGTGCTACTGTGAGTATGCAGCTTTGGCTTCTAAACATTTGATCGCTTGACCGTATGTGCGCAACTTTTTTTTGCGTATGTACGTAACTTTTTGAAAATATATAAGCTTTATGAACCTTGGGTTAGGTGAACGGTCTTTTGGGCTGAGTGATTGTGTGTGTTGATCAGGTGTTTGAATTGTATTGGCGTGTTCTATGGAGCTAGGAGCTAGCAGAGGAGCTAGGAGCTAGCATAACAAACACGTAGGTGTTTTTATGCAGGATTAATTTGTGGCATATTAAATATAAGCCTGGTTGTGTTGTGGCTAATAGAGTATATATATGTCTTGTGTTTATTTACTGTTGTAGTCATTCCCAGCTGAATATCAGGTCACCCCCGGCTCTCACAGCATCTTCCCTATCTGAATAGCTTCAACTCCCCACTAGTCCTTCACTTGCACTTTACTCATCCACAAATATTTCATCCTCGCTCAAATTAATGGGGAAATTGTCGCTTCCTCGGTCCGAATCTCTCTCACTTCATGCGGCCATCACTGTAAACAATAGGGAACTTTGCGTATATGTTCAACTGACTACGTCACGCTACTTCCGGTAGGGGCAAGCCTTTTTTTTTATCAGATACCAAAAGTTGCAATCTTTATCGTCGTTGTTCTATACTAAATCCTTTCAGCAAAAATATGGCAATATCGCGAAATGATCAAGTATGACACATAGAATAGATCTGCTATCCCCGTTTAAATAAAAAAAAATTAATTTCAGTAGGCCTTTAAACTTCCTGCCACACTTCCGGTTGAAAAACTCCTTTGGATATGATTTATGCGCGTGACGTCACAAAAGCAACGGAAGTGGTTGGACCCCATCGGACCCGATAGAAAAGCCTCTTGTTTTCTTCGACAAAATTCCACAGTATTCTGGACATCTGTGTTGGTGAATCTTTTTGCAATTTGTTTAATGAACAATGGAGACTGCAAAGAAGAACGTTGTAGGTGGGATCGATCGGTGTATTAGCGGCTAAATACAATACTGTAATATCTGTGATATTTGCATTAGTGTACTGTGTCTTTAAGGGTTTGGGGAACGCGCATGCGCGAGTGAGTTGGCGGAGAACTTGAGTGTGTGTGAGCGTGACTTTTGGCTAACAGCAGCTCGTGTATGTGTGTGCGTTACTTTTTGAACTACAACCAGTTACGGCTTGTTAATAAAGCGATTGAGCAATTTGTTTACTGGACAATGGAGACTGCAAATAAGAAAGTTGCAGGTGCGATCGGTGGAGCGGCGGATTACAGCAACACCAACACCAGGAGGTTGTGTTGTGTTTTGAGCAGGATAACAGACGCACTACGGGGAGTACAGCTTTGGCTTCCAAACATTTGATCGCTTGCCCGTACGTGCGTGTTGATATGTGCATGTGACGTACGTAACTTTGGGGAAATATATTTTTCTTGCCGACTCTGATGGCGGCAGGGGTGTCGTCAAAAGCGTACAACGCCCGCCGCCGCATCTAAGTTAGCTACGCAGCTAGGTTAGCTTCTGTTTTTTTAGCTTCGCCAAGCGGAATATTATTAATCGTGTATTTACATGTTCATGGTTTAATAGTATTATTGATCTTCTGTCTATCCATCCAGTCAGGGTTTTTTTTTATTTAGTTTCTATCTGCATTTGAGACTGACGCTATCGCGTTGGCTACGTAGCTAGGTTAGCTTCTATTTTTTTAGCTTCGCCAAGCGGAATATTATTAATTGTGTATTTACATGTTCATGGTTTAATCGTATTATTGATCTTCTGTCTATCCATCCAGTCAGGGTTTTTTTTATTTAGTTTCTATCTGCATTTGAGACTGACGCTATCGCGTTGGCTACGCAGCTAGGTTACCTTCTGTTTTTTTAGCTTCTGTTTTTTTAGCTTAGCCAAGCGGAATATTATTAATCGTGTATTTACATGTTCATGGTCTAATAGTATTATTGATCTTCTGTCTATCCATCCAGTCAGGGTTTTTTTTAATTTAGTTTCTATCTGCATTTGAGACTGACGCTATCGCGTTGGCTACGCAGCTAGGTTAGCTTCTGTTTTTTTTAGCTTCGCCAAGCGGAATATTATTAATCGTGTATTTACATGTTCATGGTTTAATAGTATTATTGATCTTCTGTCTATCCATCCAGTCAGGTTTTTTTTAAATTTAGTTTCTATCTGCATTTGAGACTGCTGCTATCACGTTGGCTACGTAGCTAGGTTAGCTTCTGTTTTTTTAGCTTCGCCAAGCGGAATATTATTAATCGTGTATTTACATGTTCATGGTTTAATAGTATTATTGATCTTCTGTCTATCCATCCAGTCAGGTTTTTTTTTAATTTAGTTTCTATCTGCATTTGAGACTGCTGCTATCACGTTGGCTACGTAGCTAGGTTAGCTTCTATTTTTTTTAGCTTCGCAAAGCTGAATTATTAATCGTGTATTTACATGTTCAGTCACTGTGAATCACACTACTCAGCCTCCCTGGGAAAGTTTACGCCAAGGTACTGGAAAGGAGGGTCCGGCCGATAGTCGAACCTCAGATTCAAGAGGAGCAATGTGGATTCCGTCCTGGTCGTGGAACAACTGACCAACTCTTTACGCTTGCGGGAATCCTGGAGAGGGCCTGGGAGTATGCCTATCCAGTCTACATGTGTTTTGTGGATTTGGAGAAGGCATATGACCGCGTCCCTCGGGAGATCTTGTGGGAGGTGCTGAAGGAGTACGGAGTGAGGGGAACCCTGTTGAGGGCCATCCAATCTCTGTACAACCAAAGCGAGAGTTGTGTCCGGGTGCTTGGATGTAAGTCGGATCCGTTTCCAGTGGGGGTTGGTCTCCGCCAGGGCTGCGCTCTGTCACCTATCCTGTTTGTGATTTTCATGGACAGGATTTCTAGGCGGAGTCGTGGCCATGGCGGAGAGGGTATACGTCTCGGGGGGCTAAAGGTTGCATCACTGCTGTTTGCAGATGATGTGGTCCTGATGGCACCTTCGGTTCGTGACCTTCAGCTCTCACTGGATCGGTTCGCAGCCGAGTGTTCAGCGGCTGGAATGAGGATCAGCATCTCCAAATCTGAGGCCATGGTTCTCAGCAGGAAACCGATGGTTTGTACAGTCCGGGTAGGGGACAGGACTCTGTCCCAGGTGGAGGAGTTTAAGTATCTCGGGGTCTTGTTCACGAGTGAGGGAAAGATGGAGAAGGAAATCAGCCGGACCATCGGAGCAGCTGGGGCAGTATTGCAGTCTCTCTGCCGCACTGTTGTGACGAAACGGGAGCTGAGCCACAAGGCAAAGCTCTCGGTCTACCGAGCTATCTACATTCCTACTCTCACCTATGGTCATGAAGTGTGGGTAATGACCGAAAGAATAAGATCGCAGATACAAGCGGCCGAAATGAGTTTCCTCAGAAGGGTGGCTGGCATCTCCCTTAGAGATAGGGTGAGAAGTGCAGTCACCCGAGAGAGACTCGGAGTAGAGCCGCTGCTCCTTCGCTTGGAAAGGAGCCAGCTTAGGTGGTTCGGGCATCTCGTGCGGATGCCTCACGAGCGTCTCCCTAGGGAGGTCCTCGTTGCACGTCCCACTGGGAGGAGACCCCGCGGCAGGCCAAGGACCAGATGGGGGGATTACATCTCCTCTCTGGCCTGGGAACGCTTCGGGATTCCCCAGGAGGAAGTTGCAAATGTTGCTCTGGAGAGGGAAGTCTGGGGGTCTTTGCTGGAGCTGCTGTCCCCGCGACCCGATTCCGGATAAGCGGTTGAAGATGGATGGATGGATGGATGGAGTCACTGTGAATGTCCATTTCGCGTTTTCGACTCTCATTTTCAAGAGGATATAGTATCTGAGATGGTTTAAAATACAAATCTGTGATCTACAATAGAAAAAGGAGAGTGTGGAATCCAATGAGCCAGCTTGTACCTAAGTTACGGTCAGAGCGAAAAAAGATTCGTCCATCACTGCCTCTCAAGTCCTTCACTGTAACGTTCCTCATCTACGAATCTTTCATCCTCGCTCAAATTAATGGGGTAATCGTCACTTTCTCGGTCCGAATCTCTCTCGCTCCATTGTAAACAACGGGGAATTGTGAGGAATACTAGCTCCTGTGACGTCACGCTACTTCCGGTACAGGCAAGGCTTTTTTTTATCAGATACCAAAAGTTGCGATCTTTATCGTCGTTGTTCTCTACTAAATCCTTTCAGCAAAAATATGGCAATATCGCGAAATGATCAAGTATGACACATAGAATGGATCTGCTATCCCAGTTTAAATTTAAAAAAAATGTTTGTCAGTTGACAGGCTCCTCACATTTTCCTATGGTTTTCAATGCAGCAAGAGCGATTCGGACCGAGAAAGCGACGATTACCCCATTAATTTGAGCCAGGATGAAATATTTGTGGATGAGGAACGTGAGAGTGAAGGACTAGAGTGCAGTGCAGGACGTATCTTTTTTCGCTCTGACTGTAACTTAGGTACAAGCTGGCTCATTGGATTCCACACTCTCTCCTTTTTCTATTGTGGATCACGGATTTGTATTTTAAACCACCTCGGATACTATATCCTCTTGAAAATGAGAGTCGAGAACGCGAAATGGACATTCACAGTGACTTTTATCTCCACGACAGTACATCGACGAAACACTTTAGCTACGGAGATAACGTGATAGCATCGTGCTTAACTGCATATAGAAACAAAATAAATAAATCCCTGACTGGAAGGATAGACAGAAGATCAACAATACTATTAAACCATGGACCTGTAACTACACGGTTAATGCTTTCCAGCCTGGCGAAGGTTAACAATGCTGTTGCTAATGACGCCATTGAAGCTAACTTAACAACCGGACCTCACAGAGCTATGCTAAAAACATTAGCTATCCACCTATGCCAGCCAGCCCTCATCTGCTCATCAACACCCGTGCTCACCTGCGTTCCAGCGATCGACGGCGCAACGAAGGACTTCACCCGATCACAGATGCGGTCGGCGAGAAAGAGGAAGTTAAGGTGTATTTGGCGGCTAGCGCGTCTGCTATCCAAGTAAGTCCTCTTGGTTGTGTTGCTGCAGCCAGCCGCTAATACACCGATCCCGCCTACAACTTTCTTCTTTGCAGTCTCCATTGTTCATTAAACAAATTGCAAAAGATTCACCAACACAGATGTCCAGAATACTGTGGAATTATGAAATGAAAACAGAGCTTTTTTGTATTGTATTCAATGGGGTACCAACACTTCCGTATCAACCGTTTACGTCACGCGCATACGTCATCATACATAGACGTTTTCAACCGGAAGTGTGGCGGGAAATTTAAAATTGCACTTTATAAGTTAACCCGGCCGTATCGGCATGTGTTGCAATGTTAAGATTTCATCATTGATATATAAACTATCAGACTGCGTGGTCAGTAGTAGTGGCTTTCAGTAGGCCTCTAATATTGATACTGTTGTTGATATTATTCATTTTTTGTTTGACTACTTTTGGATGGTTTTATGTCATGTTTGTGTGTCCTCTCAATTGCTCGGTTGATTGATATTCTGAATGATTTGGTTTTGGAATTGGATTATTATGGTATTATTGTGTATTATTTTCTCGGATTGATTCAAAAAAATTGTTGCGATCCGCTGCACGGATCGTGTTCTGTTTGGGTTTTTCTGTTAGTTTTTGACTCCTTTAGTTCCTGTTTGTGCACCTTTCCATAGCTACTTATTATTTTCACCTGCCGCTGGTGTTCCGGACGCGCACCTGTTTGCAACCATTGACATTATTTAAGCCTGCCTTTTCCAGTCAGTCGGTCTGGCTTCTTTATTTGCGTCACGCGACTGTTACGTGAGTTTTTGCTTGTCTCCTAGCCCCTGCTAGTGATCTTAGCCTGTGCTAAGTTGTAGCCTTAGCTTCCGGTGCGCTCGGCACTTTATCCAGTCGGTTTGTTTTCTGTTTTGTACCTGTTTTGTGTTGTTTAACTTCTTAAATCAAGTCCTTACTTGCAAGTCCTGTCCGGATTCGTCCTTTGCACCCTGGGAGAACATACCCCGCATCATCATGCGACCCGACCGTAACAAAAATAAATACAAATTTTAAAAAAAAGTACATTTTACAAAATTTCAGTTCGGTTCAGTTTCAGTTTATGTGGAACATGCACACGATGCAATGTGACACATCACTCAATTCCAGTTGTTTCATTACAGCATGTCCGAAAAGGAGTAGGAAGAAGCAGAGCTTATTTAATCCTACCCCATTTTCATACCATAGCAATTTTATCCAATTTCCCTGTTCTCTGTAACAGAACAGTGAACAAATAAATAATAAGTAAATAATATACCATAGTAAGCAAACAAATATTAAATAAATAAATAATACATATAGAATCATTTTTGGTGATGTAATGGCTCCCATTTTTATAGTCTTTGGTATGACTCGGCCGGGGTTTGAACTCACAACCTATGGTCTCTTAAACTGAATCATATTGGTGCTTTGTTGGATTTATTTGCTTAATCCGTTCCATAATTTAATTCCACATACTGATATGCTAAAGGTTTTAAGTGTTATACGAGTGTACAAATGATTTAAATTAGATTATCTTCTCTTTTGTTGAGAAGAATTGTTGTACATTCTTGGCTAGCAGGTTATAGTTTGATTTGTGCATCGTTTTAGCTGTTTGCAAATGCACCAAATCGTTGAATTTCAATAATTGTGATTTAATAAATAAAGTGTTTGTATGTTCTCTATATCCAACATTATGGATTATTCTAATTCATCTTTTTTTTTAACACAGTTAGTGAATGAAGTGTACGGAGCTTGGGTGTGTAAGGACCGGCCTCCAAGCCAGCGGCAGGTGAGTGGATTGCCCAGCTGGGGCCGGTTATCTAATCACCTGTCGCCCTTATTAGCAGCAGCCGGGCCCGAGACACGTTGTTGGAGTTGGAGTTTGAGCCAGACGAGCCACGCATGCGCGAGAGACTGAAAAGTTGCTGAGGAGGGCAACCGCCACAAAAATGTTTTGCTTAATTCATTATTGACGTGTTTCTTGCTACTTTATGTTGTATATTTTTTACATGAGGTTTCCAATTCATGTTATCATCTATTATTACACCCACTTTATCCTCTACTGTTACCAAATAGCATTATTTTAGTTTTACTGAGATTCAGAGATAGTCTGTTTTTGTCAAACCATCTTTTTCTGTTATTATTTGTATTATCTTTTGTGTGTTCTCTCCTGAACAAAACATAGTTGTATCATCTGCAAATAATTTTGTAACTTTACAAATGTAATTTATATAGAGATTGAACAATTTTTGGTCCGAGTATTGATCCCTGAGGTACACCACAAGATATTTTTAGCTCTGTGGACGTGTGTTCGCCTATCTTTGTTTAACAATATGAAAACATTATATAGGTCATCTTTAGTGTATGTTTAGGTTTGCGTAATCTTGAGTTGTCCGTCAACATAAAGCAAGTAGCCATGTAAAACAAAAAAAAATAACATAAAATGATAAGTTGATGAAAACATGTATAGATCGCATCATTTCGTGAATTGCCGTGTATGTATTTCTGAAAGTAAAAAAAACTATTCGCAAGTTAAAAATAAAAAGATTTGCGAGTATAAAAACTATTTTCTTCAAAAAAACAAAAACGATTCGCGAGTAAAACAAACTTTTCTGCAAGTAAAAATATGATTCACAAGTATAAAAACTATTTTCTTCAATTAAAAACAATTTGCAAGTAAAACAAATGACACATATAAATATTTTTATTTTTATTTTTTAAGATTTGCAAGTAAAAATAACTATTTTCTGCAAGTATAAATCCAATCCAATCCAATCCACTTTATTTATATAGCACATTTAAACAACAAGAATGTTTCCAAAGTGCTGCACAGCCATGTTAAAAACAATATTATAAACAACATTATGCTCCACCAATGACTGAATAAAAACAAAAAATAAATAAATATAAAACCAATATAAAACCAATATAAAAATAAATATGATTAAAAACAATATTAAAAACAATATTATGCTCCACCAATGACTGAATAAAAACAAAAAATAAATACATATAAAACCAATATTAAAATAAATATGATTAAAAACAATATTAAAAACAATATTATGCTCCACCAATGACTGAATAAAAACAAAAAACAAAAAATATAAAACCAATATAAAACCAATATAAAAATAAATATGGTTAAAAACGTTTTTTAAAGGGTAAAACCAATTAAAACAGTAAAATAAATAAAGACAATTTTCTTCAATTAAAACAATTCGTAAGTAAAAACAACAACATTTTTCTACAAGTAAAAAAACAAATCGCGAGTATAGAGACTATTGTTTTCGAGTTAAAACTTTTGCGAGCAATATTCCACCCAGCACGTGGAATTGAATGTCGGAATGGAAGGAAATTATTTATGTATTTTTAAATGTCGAGAGTGTGGCATTTTAAAAATAGCACTTCATAGCGGATGCAAACACTTGGAATTATACCTTCATCTTGATTCGGTTTTTAATACTGTTAACAATGCTATAACAGTATATACTTATACATGTACTGTACTGTACTGTACATGGGAACGGCGTGGCGCGGTCGGGAGAGTGGCCGTGTCAGCAACCTGAGGGTTCCCGGTTTGATCCCCAGCTTCTACCGACCTAGTCACGTCCGTTGCGTCCTTGAGCAAGACGCTTCACCCTTGCTCCTGATGGGTGGCTCCCACCATCAGTGTGTGAATGTGTGTGTGAATGGGTAAATGTGGAAATAGTGTCAAAGCGCTTTGAGTACCTTGAAGGTAGAAAAGCGCTATACAAATGTTAGAATAATGATGTATATATTATCACACAACTCTTATGCTTAAGGGCCGTTGCTATAGTTATTATTAATTTTGCTGAAGTGGTATTTTTTCTTTGTCTGTGCAAAGCTGGCAATTCCAAAAGATTGCAAGCCAGTCTGGCATCAGTGTCTGTGTACAGGAACGGAGGCCGAACACCGCCGTGACGCAGACAGTGCAGAGACAAGGCGATAGCACCAGTGTCAACACATTTGCATTTCTTGTATAATCACATATTGTGTCTAACTGGAGCTGTCGAGATTACCCCCCTTCCCTCAGCGATAGCTACAGTGATGTAACCAGGGACCTCCCAAATAAATAGAGGAAGCATGTGGGCTGGACTTTAGAGTGAAGTTTGGATCTGTAACCAGAGGTGGGTAGTAACGTGCTACATTTACTCCGTTACATCTACTTGAGTAACTTTTGGGATAAATTGTACTTCTAAGAGTAGTTTTAACGCAACGTACTTTTACTTTTACTTGAGTATATTTATAGAGAAGAAAGGCGACTTTTGCTCCGCTCCATTTATCTACATTCAGCTCGTTACTCGCTACTGATTTGTATCGATCTGTTAATGCACGCTTTGTTTGTTTTGGTTTGTCAGACAGACCTTCAAAGTAGGATCTATCGCATGCCTGCGTTTCACCAATCAAATACAGTCACTGGTGACGTTTGACTCTGTTTCACCAATCAAATACAGTCACTGGTGACGTTTGACTCTGTTTCACCAATCAAATACAGTCACTGGTGACGTTTGACTCTGTTTCACCAATCAAACAGAGCCAGGCGGTCACATGATTAACAAGCTTAAGCTTACATGAACTCAACGTCAAATTTGAGGAAGCACATCGCGGTAAGTAACGTTAGTAGATATTTTGGCTGTCACCGTAGGCTGATGTTAGCTTCCCTGCTATGAATCACTGTCAAATGTACATCGTGTGGGGACATTTATTAACGCACTGCAGCCTCATAGAGAGACGGACACACACACACACACACACACACACACACACACACACACACACACACACACACACACACACACACACACACACACACACACACACACACACACACACACACACACACACACACACACACACACACACACACACACACACACGTGCATAGAAACACCAATCAGAAGTGCACAGTGTGTTCCCAGGTGCAGCCCACACCTATCAGTTTATGGTTTGCGTAAAGGCTAACTTGTTATTTTCCTTTGTAATCTCTGCCTACTGAGCCTATGGTGCTGTTAAGTTATTGTGGCTCAATTTGCCTTATTTTTTTTTATGTTAATGTATTATTATGTAATATATATTATTGTTTTAGTTGCTTAAGAGACATTCCTGGCTCTGAATTTGCTCATTGCTATTTTTATGTTTTTGTGCATTATTTGTTGCCGTCATCATTAAACGAACAGGTTACTCATCAGTTACTCAGTACTTGAGGAGTTTTTTCACAACATACTTTTTACTTTTACTCAAGTAAATATTTGGGTGACTACTCCTTACTTTTACTTGAGTAACACATCTCTAAAGTAACAGTACTCTTACTTGAGTACAATTTCTGGATACTCTACCCACCTCTGGCTGTAACTACGAGTATAGCCCAACTAACCTCTTTCCTCAATTGAGCAACATTTAACTCTGTCTCTGCATAATTCCTTGCTTCTCCCCTGTTTTAATAGATGTCATCAGTGTTTGAATCTGACAACAAGTATAACCCATTTACCATTCACCATGTAATGTTTAATCTGTGAGCCTCATCCTTACTTTCTCTTCACTTTTTTAGGGTTTTTCCTCACTAATGTGCACTCCTCCACCCCACCCTTTGAGGAAGGAACAGGAGGGAGTGATGAGGTAAGTGTAAGGGGGGGGAGACCACCAACCCCCGTGGAGAGTGCTGCTCCATTCCCACACCACAGGTGACTGCCCTCCATTGCTCTCTACATCCCTTTGCCCTGCCTCCCTCCTTTTCTTGGTCTCTTTTCCTCCTTCCTCCCCATCCAAGTGTGTCTTCTCAGCCATTCAGCTGTCCTCCTAATGAACAGCGGCCCTGCACATTGAAGACACTTTATAATCTGTATTTGTTTTCTTCTTCTCAGTTTAACAGTTAAAATTGTAAGACTATTCAGACTATTTCTGAAGAGGAGTACGTGGGGTAAACTGGCAAACGGGACTGGAAGGACAACAGCAAAGTTGTATACAAGAATCAATCAATCAATCAATCAATGTTTACTTATATAGTCCTAAATCACGAGTGTCTCAAAGGGCTGCACAAGCCACAACGACATACTCGTTTCAGATCCCACATCAGGGCAAGAAAAAACTCAACCCAATGGGACAATGAGAAACCTTGGAGGGGACCGCAGATGTGGGGACACCCCCGACCCCCTGGGCGACCTGTGCAATGGACATCAGTGGATCTAGCATTATATTGTGAGAGTTTAGTCCATAGTGGATCTAACATAACATTGTGAGAGTCCAGTCCATAGTGGATCTAACATAATAGTGAGAGTCCAGTCCATAGTGGATCTAACATAATAGTGAGAGTCCAGTCCATAGTGGATCTAGCTTAATATTGTGAGAGTCCAGTCCATAGTGGATCCAACATAATAGTGAGAGTCCAGTCCATAGTGGATCTAGCTTAATATTGTGTGAGTCCAGTCCATAGTGGATCTAACATAATAGTGAGAGTCCAGTCCATAGTGGATCTAACATAATAGTGAGAGTCCAGTCCACAGTGGATCTAACATAATAGTGAGAGTCCAGTCCATAGTGGATCTAACATAATAGTGTGAGAGTCCAGTCCATAGTGGATCTAACATAATATTGTGAGAGTCCAGTCCATAGTGGATCTAACATAATAGTGAGAGTCCAGTCCATAGTGGATCTAACATAATAGTGTGAGAGTCCAGTCCATAGTGGATCCAACATAATAGTGTGAGAGTCCAGTCCATAGTGGATTTAACATAATAGTGTGAGAGTCCAGTCCATAGTGGATCTAACATAATAGTGAGAGTCCAGTCAGTTAATGAACAGGTAGGTAGTATTTCCTGCTTGGCATTGCTGCCTGTCGCACCTCCTCCAGTGCCCACGGGTCAGCTGCAGGGTCATCAGCCAGGAACCACCATTCACCAACGTTTCACTCCTTTAATCCTGGAACGTCTCCTGGTGGCGGAGCAGTGACAGGGACGTCTCCCTGTCACCCCCTGCAGCTGATAGCTGTTACCCCCTGCGGCTGTTATCGGGGTTAGTTGTTCTTTCCCCAGCTCCTGTCCTTCCTCCTCAGCCAGAGCCAAAAGCTGCCTTTCTCGGCCTCCTCTGCCAGATCTTTTATGGCCTTTCTCAGCTTTCTTCCAGTCACTCCTACGTCCCTCAAAAGGCGTGTGGTTGACAGCCCCACGTAGCCTCGGCAGCCAACTTCTACTGGGTAGATGGTTGTCTTCCAGCCAGCCTCCCGGCACTCAGCAGCCAGCTCCGAGTACTTGGCCTTCTTGTGCTCAAAGGCGGCCTCGATCCCCTCCTCCGATGGTACGGTCAGCTCAATAAGGTGCACCACTCTTGCCTTGCTGGACCACACTACAATATCCGGGCGGAGAGATGTAGTGGTGATCTCCGTGGGGAACCGGAGCTGCCTATTGAGGTCAACCCTCATGTCCCACTCCTGGTCTGGGGAAAAGGGCCTTGCTGCTGTCTCTCTTGGCCTGATGTATCTTTGACCCCCCCCTTCCGTGACAAAGCTGGTATGGTTCTCTGCTGGTGGTGATTCTTTGCTGCCCTGTCGACACCCCTCCAGCACCTCCGCTAGTTTCCTCAGGACCTGGTCGTGGCGCCATCTATAGCGACCCTGAGAGAGTGCGGTCTTGCAGCCCGACAAGATGTGCTGGAGGCTTGCGTTGGGAGCATTCCATAGTGGATCTAACATAATAGTGTGAAAGTCCAGTCCATAGTGGATCTAACATGATACTGAGAGTCCAGTCCATAGTGGATCTAACATAATAGTGTGAGAGTCCAGTCCATAGTGGATCCAACATAATAGTGTGAAAGTCCAGTCCATAGTGGGGCCAGCGGGAGATCATCTTGAGTGGAGACAGGTCAGCAGCGCAGAGACGTCCCCAACTGATGCACAGATGAGTGGTCCACCCTGGGTCCTGACGTTGGACAGCTAGCGCCTCATCTGTGGTCACCGAAGAAGGGCATGAGCAGACTCTTTTTCCCGAGGAAGCTTAGGTCCTTTAATGTTTGCAGCAAGCTGTTGGAGATTTTTTCTACAGTCTGTTGTGGCCAGTGCCCTGTACTTTGCAGTGGTTCGTTGGGGGAGCAGCACCAGCAAAAAGGGACTTAAACCGGATTGACAAACTGATCCGGAAAGCCGGCCAAACTATCGGCAGGCAGTTGGAGGTGTTTGTGTCAGAGAGGGACAGGAAGGAGGACACTGGACAAACTGCTGGCCATCATGGACAATCCTGCCCACCCACTCCACCTGACAATTGAGGGACAGCGGAGGCTCCTTCAGCTTCGTTCCCGCAGTGATCGATTCAAGAACGATTGATTCCGCACTCCATCCAGCTGTATAATCACTCGCCATACAGCAATAGATGATATCTGTCTATTACCTGACCGTTTCTATGTTAGCTACCTCTCTTTGTTTATAATGTATATTTTCTGCTGGATCTACTCTCTATTTTATGATGCAGCTGTTACATATACTGTAATATTGTACATGGTAATTTTTATATATTATATAAAAAATATAATATAATATATCAGTATATATTATATACTGCAGTGTTTATTTTTTGCGTTGAAAAAAATCCGTAGCAGAAATCATTGATAACGAAACTCAGTTGACAGTAAAAAGTCGTTGGGTATGACTTTAAACCAGGGGTGTCCAAACTTCTTCCACTCAGGGCTGCACACGGAAAAATGAAAGCACGCGGGGGCCATTTTGATATTTTTTCATTTTCAAACCATAACAAAATATATGGATTTTGTTTGGTTTTTACCTTTAGGGCTCCCGGGGACCATAAAGGGTCTAAGTCATTAAAATGTTAAAAACAAGTCAAATTATTATTTTTTTTATTTATATAACGCTTACAGTAAATCTGTACAGTATATCAACTTCAGGTTGATATAAAGTTTAAAAAAACAAAAATGTTTTATGCCTTTTCTGTGAAAGACAACTTAGTTTTTTTATAATAAAACTGAAATATGCAGTATTTCCCCCACTGCCCAAAACATTCAGAAAGCAATGTTTGATGTGAAGTAATTAGAGCAGGGGTCTCAAACACGCGGCCCGCGGGCCAATTGTGGCCCGGGAGACGTTATTTTGCGGCCCCCACCTTAATATGAAAGTTTAATGTTAGTGCGGCCCGCGAGTTTTAAATGAATGGCGCTTGACAGCGTTGTGTGCGGAGCTGAAGAAATCTACCAATCACGTTGTGGTATGAGGCTCTCGACAATATCGAGGGCATGCCGTGATGGCACTGTCATCAGTGTCCTCTAGAATCTGTCACCGCATCATCTTTTTCTCCATACTAACAGCGTGCCAGCCCAGACACATGTTGTATGAGGCTTCTAGAGACACACGCAGGTTATTGCAAGACATACTTGAGGAACAGCCATACATGTCACACTGAGGGTGGTCATATTTTATTTTATTTATATTTTAACACTGTTACAAATATGCGCCACACTGTGAACCCACACCAAACAAGAATGACAAACACATTTCGGGAGAACATCCGCACCTAAACACAACATAAACACAACAGAACAAATACCCAGAATCCTTTGCAGCCCTAACTCTTCCGGGCTACAAAAACACCCCCGCTACCCCTAACCCCGCCCAACTCAACCCCCCCCATCTCCCGAATTCGGAGGTCTCAAGGTTGGCAAGTATGCATTGATGTCACTTGCGTAATGCAAGCAGAGAAACATTTTGCCGCTTTTCTATGACACACGCTCTTCCTTCCTCCCTCCCTGCCTCCCTCCCTCGCCCGCCTGCTCGCTCCCGCCCCCGTTGTAAACAGTCCGGGCGGGGAAGACGAGCACTCCGCCGAAGGAGCGAGCGACAATACAAAAGTGTGGTGCACTGGACCCCAGCGCTGATACAGACGTGGTGATGTTAACCCGTTCGGGGCTAATTGTGCTACCGTAACTGTAAACTCCACCCCCCACCCTCCTCCCGTTGGCTCCAGACAGAGACGATTTTTGATGCAATATTTCTTTCACAGGGGCACCCCGACGTGTCTTATTTCATTTCATTTCATTTTTATTTATCTCCTTCATTGATGTGCATCTTTGATCGATAGACAATTATACCTTAATTTTTAAATTATACATTTACACACCAATGCCTGAGAAGGAGCAGGATGAAGAAAAATCTTATATTTTTCTGCCCCCTTCAACATAGTACGTAGTCTTACTTAATGATATCATATAAACAAACAATTACATCCAAATATAACGAAAACAAACAAAAAAACACAAGAAGTGCAAAACTTCATGATGTACAAAAAGAACAAAAAAAACAAAATAAGTAGTATACACCTCACAGGATGATACAAAACAAATACAAAACTAGGCAAAAAATAAGTAAAATAATAAATATAAAGCAAAATGTAAACAGTTATGGCTGTCCATATGATCTCATTGTTCTGTCCTTATATATTTTTTCAATTGGAATATATTTTTACAATCTTTTATCTCTTGTAAAGAGAATTCCATAGTTTAACCCCCACCACTGATATACACATTTGTTTTAAAGTTGTCCTTGAATACTGATGTTGGAAATGACCTTTTCTTCTATGCTCTTCATTCTCAGAAGTGATGACAAACATTTTTTGTAAATTTGCTGGTAATGTTTTACTTTTAGCCTTAAACATGACACATAATGTCTGTAACTTTACTAGCTCCTGTAGTTTCAATAAACCCGAATTAATAAATAATATGTTAGTGTGTTTTAAGTAATCTACTTTATGAATAATCCTTATAGCTCTTTTCTGTAGTTGATACAGAGAAAGTTGCGTTGCACAAGGAATACAATTTGAAACGTCATTATACAACTAGACATGCTGAGGAGTATGCAAAATACTAGGGGAGTGAACCGGGTTGCAAATTTTAAAACCAGTCTACTGAGGCAACAAGATTTCGTCAAGAATTGAAATGACCTTTTCTTCTATGCTCTTCATTCTCAGAAGTGATGACAAACATTTTTTGTAAATTTGCTGGTAATGTTTTACTTTTAGCCTTAAACATGACACATAATGTCTGTAACTTTACTAGCTCCTGTAGTTTCAATAAACCCGAATTAATAAATAATATGTTAGTGTGTTTTAAGTAATCTACTTTATGAATAATCCTTATAGCTCTTTTCTGTAGTTGATACAGAGAAAGTTGCGTTGCACAAGGAATACAATTTGAAACGTCATTATACAACTAGACATGCTGAGGAGTATGCAAAATACTAGGGGAGTGAACCGGGTTGCAAATTTTAAAACCAGTCTACTGAGGCAACAAGATTTCGTCAAGAAAGCAAGCGAAAAGAGCGATGCAGCAGTCAAAGCTAGCTACATGGTGAGTGAGATGGTTGCTAGGGCGGGAAAGCCATTCAAAGGAGGTGAATTCATTAAAAAGTGCATGTTAGATTTTTTTTAAGAAATCTTTTCTTGCGGCCCAGCCTCACCCAGTTTCTGCATCCAGTGGCCCCCAGGTAAATTGAGTTTGAGACCCCTGAATTAGAGCCTTAAAAAGATCAATAATGCAGGACACCATTGATTTTAAGTCATTATTATTTTTGAGTAATCACAGTGAAAAGATAAATAAAATCCCATTAAAAATATTTGGGATCCACTCAGAAAGTGATACATTTGTATTATTATTTTTTTTACTTTCAACACTTAAGTTACGAGATCAACTTCAGATATATCGGTCGATTTTACGTTTGAACTATTATGTTGTTTGTTTTATGCTCTTTTGTCAAATAAAATGTTGATGTTTTTGTATGGCAACCACACAATATATGCAATATTTCCCACATAAAACATTCTAAAGTGAAATGTTTGAAATAATTGGAGCCTTGAATATGTCAATAATTCATTATAACATAGATTTTTTTTTTTTTTGGAGCAATGGCAAAAAAAGAAAAAAGAAAGATAGACAAAAGAAGAAAAAAACAGCCTGCATGGCAGCTTTGTGTCAACATTGCAACTTTTTCTAGTTAGATGTCACCTCATTCCACTTTTTTTAATGTTTTTTTTTAATTTTTGCAATAGCATTTCCAGAATGTGTGGCGGGCCGGTAAACAATTAGCTGCGGGCCGCAAATGGCCCCCGGGCCGCACTTTGTACACCCCTGCTTCAAACCATAACCCATACATACCAACCCTCCCGGTTTTACCGGGAGACTCCCGGAATTCAGCGCCTCTCCCGACAACCTCCCGGAAGAACTTTTCTCCCGATAAACTCCCGGAATTCAGCCGGAGCTGGAGGCCACGCCCCCTCCGGCTCAATGCGGACCTGAGTGGGGACAGCGGCGACAGTCTGTTTCCACGTCCGCTTTCCCACGATATCAACAGCGTGCCTGCCCAATCACGTTATAACTGTAGGATGATCGAGGGCGAGTTCTTGGTTTCTTATGTGGGTTTATTGTTAGGCAGTTTCATTAACGTCCTCCCAGCGCGGTAACAACACACAACGACAGCTGTCACGTTTTTGTCTACCGTAAAGCAGTCCGTCTGCCGTAAACAGCAATGTTGCGACACTCTTAAACAGGACAATACTGCCATCTACTGGATAGCCTCCGGAACACTGAAATTCAAGTATTTATTTTATTTATATGTATAATAAAATAAATATATATATATATAAATATATATATATATATATATATATATATATATATATATATATATATATATATATATATATATATATATATATATAGCTAGAATTCACTGAAAGTCAAGTATTTCATACATACATAAATATATATATATGAAATATATATGAAATACTTGAGTTGGTGAATTCTAGCTGTAAATATACTCCTCCCCTCTTAACCACGTCCCCAAACACGCCCCAACCACTCCCCATCCCCCACCTCCCGGAATGGGAGGTCTCAAAGTTGGCAAGTATGCCCTAACCAAGCATGCATCAATATAGCTCTTGTCTCAAAGTAGGTGTAACGGTGCAGACAGTCTGCGACCTCTTTGCACTATGCGCTTCAGCATCCGCTGACCCCTCTCTGTCAGTTTACGTGGCCTACCACTTGGTGGCTGAGTTGCTGTTGTTCCCCAAACTCTTCCATTTTCTTATAATAAAGCCGACAGTTGACTTTGGAATATTTAGGAGCGAGGACTGGATTTGTTGCACAGGTGGCATCCTATGACAGTTCCACGCTGGAAATCACTGAAAGCGGCCCATTCTTTCACAAATGTTTGTATAAACAGTCTCCATGCCTAAGTGCTTGATTTTATGCACCTGTGGCCGGGCCAAGTGATTAGGACACCTGATTCTCATCATATGGATGGGTGGCCAAATACTTTTGGTATATATAGTGTATAATTATTATTCATTGTTTTCTGTTGTATCGCATTTTGTACTTAACATGTCTGTTCTTTCAATGTTGCAGCCGGTCAGTCTTGCTTTCTCTCTCGCTCTTATTTGGACAAAACATGAGCTCACCTGGTAGTGAGACATGAGGGTTGAAGTTCCACAATAGACCAGCGTCTCCTATCATACGGTGTGTGCAAGTGTGTCCGCATTATCGCACTCCATCTCCTGTTTGGGTTTCAGTGGGTTACACACGGCTGCTGAGAGGGGTCTGTGTGATTACCATTCATGGTGCTACAATGAGCTCATGTGGTGCACGCACACACACACACACACACACACACACACCCGCACAACATCCTTGTGTGCACATTTACCTGAATGTAGACATTGTATGCATGCTCACTCAGTGGGAAGTAGTTCACAGTACGGTGTAACACGCATGTCAAGACCACCAATATCATATCATACAGGTGAGTGGCTTTGATCAAATGCTTTAAATATCATGTTTTTATGCATCTACAGTCGTTGTCAAAAGTTTATACACACTTGTAAAGAACATAATGTCATGGCTGTCTTGTTAGTATTTACTTACATGTCCCTTGGCAAGTTTCACTGCAATAAGGCGCTTTTGGTAGCCATCCACAAGCTTCTGATTGAATTTTTGACCATTCCTCTTGACAAAATTGGTGCAGTTCAGCTAAATGTGTTGTTTTTTCTGACGTGGACTTGTTTCTTCAGCATTGTCCACACGTTTAAGTCAGGACTTTGGGAAGGCCATTCTAAAACCTTAATTCTAGCCTGATTTAGCCATTCTTTTACCACTTTTGACGTGTGTTTGGGGTCATTGTCCTGTTGGAACACCCAACTGCGCCCAAGACCCAACCTCCGGGCTTGTCCTGAAGAATTTGGATGTAATCCTCCTTTTTCATTGTCCCATTTACTCTCTGTAAAGCACCAGAAACAGGCCCAGAGCATAATACTACCACCACCATGCTTGACGGTAGGGATGGCGTTCCTGGGATTAAAGGCCTCACCTTTTCTCCTCCAAACATATTGCTTGGTATTGTGACCAAACAGCTCCATTTTTGTTTTATATGACCACAGAACTTTCCTCCAGAAGGTCTTATCTTTGTCCATGTGATGTCAGATGAAACAAAAATGGAGCTGTTTGGCCACAATACCCAGCAATATGTTTGGAGGAGAAAAGGTGAGGTCTTTAATCCCAGGATCACGATTCCTACCGTCAAGCATGGTGGTGGTAGTATTATGCTCTGGGCCTGTTTTGCTGCCAATGGAACTGGTGCTTTACAGAGAGTAAATGAGAATTAAAAAGGAGGATTACCTCCAAATTCTTTAGGACAAGCTAAAATCATCAGCCCGGAGGTTGGGTGTTGGGCGCAGTTGGGTGTTCCAACAGGACAATGACCCCAAACACCCGTCAAAAGTGGTAAAGGAATGGCTAAATTAGACTAGAATGAAGGTTTTAGAATGGCTTTCCAAAAGTCCTGACTTAAACGTGTGGACAATGCTGAAGAAACAAGTCCATGTCAGAAAACCAACACATTTAGCTGAACTGCACCAATTTTGTCAAGAGGAGTGGTCAAAAATTCCAGCAGAAGCTTGTGGATGGCTACCAAAAGTGCCTTATTGCAGTGAAACTTGCCAAGGGACATGTAAGCAAATATTAACATTGCTGTATGTATACTTTTGACCCATTTTCAGTAGACCCATAATAAATTCATAAAAGAATCAAACTTCATGAAGGTTTTTTGTGACCAACAAGTATGTGCTCCAATCACTCTATAACAAAAAAATAAGAGTTGTAGAATGTATTGGAAACTCAAGACAGCCATGACATTATGTTCTTTACAAGTGTATGTACACTTTTGACCACGACCGTATGAACGACAACTACATATAATAACACTTTAAATTGTGTTCCTTCTTTCTTCCAACACTCCCATCACACTGCTTTACTGTTTATGTTCCACGTAGTCTGGATTAGAGAATTAGTTTCATGGCGTGGATTTAAATTCAGTGGGCAGCTGCTTCTAGTATTAATTAGAAAATTAATTTAATTTATTTTTATACTTTTTTTTTGCTCAGGATGTGCATTGGTATGAATCCGAGAGGCAATTTAAAGGCTTAGGAATCCATTCAATAAATGCATGTTTTATCCTGTGCAGGAGCCTATCCCACCTGACACAAAAAGAAGACAACACCAGGTGGAGTCAGCTGGACTGTGGGTTGAGGCTCGGTTAGGTCATGTCGACTGACTTTGTTTCGCGACCGAGTGTTCCCTTGCCACTTCACTTGTTTCGGTCTCAGCGCGTCACAGACTTTACAATCATTTATAGCTATTTTTATTTGCATGTGAAGTGAATTAAAGGCCTACTGAAATGACATTTTCTTATTCAAACGGGGATAGCAGATCCCTTCTATGTGTCATACTTGATCATTTCGCGATATTGCCATATTTTTGCTGAAAGGATTTAGTAGAGAACATCGACGATAAAGTTTGCAACTTTTGGTCGCTGATAAAAAAAAGCCTTGCCTGTACCGGAAGTAGCGTGACGTCACAGGTTGAAAGGCTCCTCACATTTCCCCATTGTTTACACCAGCAGCGAGAGCGATTCGGACCGAGAAAGCGACGATTACCCCATTAATTTGAGCGAGGATGAAAGATTTGTGGATGAGGAACGTGAGAGTGAAGGACTAGAGTGCAGCGCAGGACGTATCTTTTTTCGCTCGGACCGTAACTTAGGTACAAGCTGGCTCATTGGATTCCACACTTTCTCCTTTTTCTATTGTGGATCAAGGATTTGTATTTTAAACCACCTCGGATACTATATCCTCTTGAAAATGAGAGTCGAGAACGCGAAATGGACATTCACAGTGACTTTTATCTCCACGACAATACATCGGCGAAGCACTTTAGCTACGGAGCTAACGTGATAGCATCGTGCTTAAATGCAGATAGAAACAAAATAAATAAGCCCCTGACTGGAAGGATAGACAGAAGATCAACAATACTACTATCAGGAGACACCGAACCAAACACTGGACCTGTAACTACACGGTTAATGCTGTGTCGCCTGTCGAAGCCTAGCAATGCTGTTGCTAACGACACCATTGAGGCTAACTTAGCTACGGGACCTCGTCAGAGCTATTATAAAAACATTAGCGCTCCACCTACGCCAGCCCTCATCTGCTCATCAACACCCGTGCTCACCTGCGTTCCAGCGATCGACGGCGCGACGAAGGACTTCACCCGATCATCGTCGGATAGCGCGTCTGCTATCCTCAAAGTCCTCCTGGTTGTGTTGCTGCAGCCAGCCGCTAATACACCGATCCCACCTACAGCTTTCTTCTTTGCAGTCTCCATTGTTCATTAAACAAATTGCAAAAGATTCACCAACACAGATGTCCAGAATACTGTGGAATTTTGCGATTAAAACAGAGCTTTTTGTATTGTGATACAATGCGTCCCAATACTTCCGTTTCAACGATTGACGTCACGCGCATACGTCATCGTACATAGACGTTTTCAACCGGAAGTTTCGCGGGAAATTTAAAATCGCACTTTATAAGTTAACCCGGCCGTATTGGCATGTGTTGCAATGTTACGATTTCATCATTGATATATAAACTATCAGACTGCGTGGTCGGTAGTAGTGGCTTTCAGTAGGCCTTTAAGTCAGTCATATTATGGTTTGCATATGGTGAATGTTCATATTCATCTTGGAGAAAGCAAACCTCCAAGTTTAAGTAAACAGTGGTATTTCAGTTTGAGCACATACTAAGATAAGCAGCAGTGGAGATAGTAAGCAGCACCAAGTTCATGGGGGTGCAGATAACTGACAAAATGACCTGGTCCTTACACACTCTTGTAAAAATGCACTTTTTGCATCGGATAAAAAGAGCACATTTCCCTCCCCCGTTCTCACCACATTCTACAGAGGCACTATAGAGAGCCTACTGACCAACTGCATCTCTGTCTGGACTGGAGCCTGCAGTGCCTCAGACTGGAAGTCTCTGCCGAGAGTGGTGAGGACGGCGGAAAAGATCATCGGGACTCCTCTTCCTCCTATCCGGGAAATCGCAAAAAGGCGCTGCCTGACCAAGGCTCAGAAAATCTGTAGAGACTCTTCCCACCCCCACCAAGGACTGTTTTCACTGCTGGACTCTAGAAAGAGGTTCCGCAGCCTCCGTAGCAGAACCTCCAGGTTCTGTAACAGTTTCTTCCCTCAGGCCATAAGACTCTTGAACGCATCATAATAATCCCCTCAATTCCCCCCAAAACCGATTAACTGGCTGGAACATAAAGACAATATAACATACATCCTTACACGTGGACGCATATGCAAAAGTGCAATATATTTATCTGTACAGTAATCTATTTATTTATATCTGCACCTCATTGCTCTTTTATCCTACACTACAACGACCTAATGCAACAAAATGACCTTCTTATCTGTACTGTGAAGTTCAAATTTGAATGACTATAAAAGGAAGTCTAAGTCTAAGTCTAATAAGGCCCCTTAGTTTGATATTCGCAGGTGGATTGGATCACCTCTCGTAGGAAAGAGGCCCTAAATGGGACTTCGGAATGCAAAAGTGATAACCATATCCTTGAAAGGAGACTACCTGTCTAGTTCAACGCCAACATTTAAGTCATGACTTAAATCAGTTGTTTTCCAGACACTTACACACGAACATCTCCTTATATCAATCAATCTATCGTTTACTTATATAGCCCTAAATCACGAGTGTCTCAAAGGGCTGCCCAAGCCACAAGGACATCATTGGCTCAGATCCCACATCAGGGCAATAAAAAACTCAACACAATGGGATGACAATGAGAAACCTTGGGAGGGACCGCAGATGTGGTGACCCCCCTGCCTGGGCGACCGGTTTAATGGACGTCGAGTGGATCTAGCATAATATTGTGAGAGTCTAGTCCATAGTCGATCTAACATAATAGTCAGGATTTATGGTCAGTTTATGGTCAGGATGTGCTCTCCTGACCCAGGAGGTAGGGATATAAAACTGGTGGTTTGGCTTCTCCAGTTAAGGAGTCCTTCATTTTTTTTTACCTAGGTTCCTCCGGGTACTGCAGTCCTGTATAATGACATTCGCTTGTAATAAAGCAACTTTTGGTTGAGTGAAGCGTCTCCGACGTCTCTTTTGATCCAGCCACACTGCCGTGTCGCCCTTCTGTCCGGACGAGGATGACAAGACCAGAAAAATGCATCACATGTATTGTATCTATTGGGACAATGAAAAAGGAGGATTACCTCCAAATTCTTCAGGACAACCTAAAATCATCAGCCCGGAGGTTGGGTCTTGGGCGCAGTTGGGTGTTCCAACAGGACAATGACCCCAAACACGCTTATCGACTACGGTGTTGTCACAGACTACAAAGGCGGAAACGAAGTGTCAGGACTTCTACAGATCCCAAATACAGATCAGCAGGTACCAGAAGGTAAGAAAAGTTGCCTTTGCATAATATTGCGAAACAAAACACCAGATAATATGTCTTACCTTATACACACACCATAATAATACTCCTATATTTAATGCGCCGACAATCCTTCAAGCGGTGTGGCTTCATAGCTTACCAAAGTAGTACTAAAATATGTTGATAGATTTTTGAGCGCCGTGTGTTATGTTCTATATTTTCAATGGAACATTTAAAATGGTGGTGTTGTTTACTTGAGACATATTGCCATCATATTGCAGTCTACACTTATCTCTTATGTTTGACTGCCATCTACTGGTCACACTTATCATTACACCATGTGTCACGGCGTGGGCTCGAACCCGCTATACCCCGGCAGCTGAGTCAGCCAGCACCTCTGTTGGCAGCGCGCCGAGACACGCCCCCTGCTCGCGCTGGCCGCGTCACACCCACATGCCGGCAAGGCTGTGGGCGATCAGCAATCAACACACCTGCGAATGATGTGGGGGAGCTGTATAAAGACCAGTGGACCCAAGGATCCTGGCCGGAACTTAGTCGTCTGTACCTAGTAAGCACCCCTTGCCTGGCTTCTATCCTACGTACTCGTTCTCCCCCCTGTTACTTCCTTGTTTCCGTGTCTGATGTCCGTGTTGTCCTCCCGTCGTGCTTTCCCCGAGTTCTCCTGTGATCCCCCGTTGTTCCCCTCTGGATTCTGGACTGCCTCCCTTCATCCTCGACCTCCGCTTTGACACGGACCTCTGACGCCCCGCCATTCTCCCTGACTATCTCTGCCTGCTCACGGACTGCCTTCCTGCCTTCTTCCTTCTCCTCGTTCAACATTTGGTAAAACACTACAGCTAATCACACACTTTTGAATTAGTCACACGCCATTCGCTAGTTTATATTTATAGTATTATTGTTGATTATTATATATTTTGTAATATATATATATAATAAAATACATAGAGCCCCCTTGTGGTTCCGTGCCGTCACAACTCCTCCTCCAACCATAACACCATGTACCAAATAAAATAGCTTCGAGGTGGGTAAGCTCAACCAAACTTATTCCTTACATTAGGTGCACCGGCTTATAAGGCGCACTGTTGAGTTTTGAGGGGAAACAAATGATTTTAAGTGCGCCTTATAGTCCGGAAAATACCGTACATATTTTGTCTATGTGTTGTTTATTACGTTCCCAGCTGAACATCAGGTCTCACCTGTGACTCCTTAAATAGTGTTCTGGTAGCAACACCCGAAGTACGTACATGCTTTTGTTGCAAAGTCAATAACATCACAAGCTTTATACCACCTAAGAAAAACATTGCCAAAAATCAAAGGAATGGTGTCTAATGCGGACTTAGAAAGACTAAGCCATGCCTGCGGACCCCCTGTTGAAGACCACCGGTCCAAAGTGTTGACGGTAACTCTTACAGTGGGGTGAAGTAAGACCTGTAAGGCTTGTGATTGATGGACGACTTGTTGACGCGTACAGCATGTGCGGTACATGTAACGCCTTGTTAATAACTTATAAGTCATCTGTAACTGTCACGGCCTTTGTGAAAATAGCAAACCAGGTGAGGTCAGCTGGAGGCGGGGCTGGAAACCTCCCGTGTGCCCTATATATTATGTTACCATGGAAACCACAGTACACGCTATTCTTACACAGAACCACTAAACCCTTTGATAATTACCAGGATACACACAGGTAGATCAAGAAGGTGTGGGAGCAATGGAAGACCCCGTTTGTGGTCAACAGTAACTAGAATACAAGTTAATCGTTAGGTGGATGTTCTGGTTCTATTTGACATAAAGTCGTGGTCAAAAGTTTACATACACTTGTAAAGAACATCATGTCATGGCTGGTCTTGAGTTTTCAATCATTTCTACAACTCTTATTTGTCTGTGATAGAGTGATTGGAGCACATACTTGTTTGGTTCTTTCATGAATTTATTATGGGTCTACTGAAAATGTGAGCAAATGTGCTGGGTCAAAAGTATACATACAGCAATGTTAATATTTGCTTACATGTCCCTTGGCAAGTTTCACTGCAATAAGGCGCTTTTGGTAGCCATCCACAAGCTTCTGCTTGAATTTTTGACCACAAAATTGGTGCAGTTCAGCTAAATGTATTGCTTTTCTGACATGGACTTGTTTCTTCAGCATTGTCCACACGTTTAAGTCAGGACTTTGGGAAGGCCATTCTAAAACCTTCATTCCAGCCTGATTTAGCCATTCCTTTATCACTTTTGACGTGTGTTTGGGGTCATTGTCCTGTTGGAACACCCAACTGTCAAGGGGGGGGTCGCAGCTCACTATGGGTTGTTCTCCCGGGATGCAGAATGGACTACTCCGGACAAGGCGTGCAGGTAAAAACATGATTTAATTAAAGCTGCAAGCAGCGTTGGTCGGGTCCGCATTTTGGCTGGTGCTAGTCCTAGGTGTCCCAATACTTTTGTCCAGTGGTAGTCCTGAGTGAGACCTACATAGAGGTTTTTGTTTCATGTCTCTACGATATTCGTACTGGGAGTTAGAGGAAGTTGTGTCTGTGTTTGTTTCCTAGGTAGCACGATTTCACACTATTTCGTCAACTTTTAATCAGAAGGGTTCAATCTCTCTCCTGTAGTAGTTTGAAGCCGAAACGACAAACGCGCTCGGAGGAGATAATGTTTGATGTTTGGTGACCGGTTTTAACAAAAATTTTGTTTTGAAGGAGGGATTGCAAACTCCCTGTTGATTTTTGCTGAAGGATGTCAATCTATGAAATGTATAGAGGTATTTGTTTCATGTCTCTAAGACGTTCATACCGGAAGTTACAAGCAGTTTTGTCTGTGTTTTCCTCTGAGAAGCAGTTTTGTCTCTGTTTTGATCGCAATTTCCACCAGTCCTGATATGTGTGAGAAGTTTGGTGAGTTTTGAAGTATTTTAAGGGGGTCAAATTACAGCTCAAAGAGGCAAAAATTAGTGTTGTTAGTACATTTTTGTCTTAAATGGGAAATTGCCAACTTCCTGTTGGTTTTTGCCCGAGGATGTGACATTATGAAATGTAGGTCTAAGTCAGACCTACATAGAGGTTTTTGTTTCATGTCTCTACGACCTTCCTAGTGGGAGTTACAGACAGTTTGTTTTTTGTTTTTTCCTAGGGGGCGCTAGAGCGCAATTTTGATTTTTGGAGTTTGGTTTTTTTTGCAGGTCCTGATGTGTGTCAAATTTGGTGTGGTTTGAAGCATGTTAAGTGGGTCAAATTACAGTTTTTTGTGGGGTCGGTATAATAATAATAATAATAATAATAATAATAATAATAATAATAATAATAATAATAATAATAAAACCTTAGAATTTCAATAGGTTCCTTTCGTCCCATTGCAAAACGAACTCCCTTTGGGATTTCCTTTTGCAATGGTCCTGTGCAGACCCTAATTACCCAAAACTCAAAGAGGTACGAACAAAAAAGGAACACAAAGCGGAAGCACAACGCGCTGATCGCGCTTGGAGCTGAAGCATTAAAACTTAGCGCAGGAAACAAAGAAGCTAACACTTAGCATGGACTTGAGACAAATAATACTCACAAAACTTTGGCATGAAACAAAACTTCCGTAACAGGTTGCATGAAGCAAATAAAGACGCCAGGCCGACTGACTGTCAAAGGCAAACTTCAATAATACCTCTGATTAGTGCTCGGGTAGCAGGTGAGCGGCCGAACACTAATCATAGACAGGTGAACATAATTAGCAACAGGTGCGTGAGTCCAAGACGTGAAACAGGTGACACTAATGGTTGTCAAGGTAACAAGCAAACAAGGAAGTGCAACCAGGAACTATGGAGTCTTTAAACAGAAAATAACATAAAGCATGATCATGACACCAACTGCGCCCAAGACCCAACCTCCAGGCTGATGATTTTAGCTTGTCCTGAAGAATTTGGAGGTAATCCTCCTTTTTCATTGTCCCATTTACTCTCTGTAAAGCACCAGTTCCATTGGCAGAAAAACAGGCCCAGAGCATAATATTACCACCACCATGCTTGACGGTAGGTGTGGTGTTCCTGGGATTAAAGGCTGCACCTTTTCTCCTCCAAACAAATTGCTGGGTATTGTGGCCAAACAGCTCCATTTTTGTTTCATCTGACCACAGAAATTTACTCCAGAAGGTCTTATCTTTGTCCAAGTGATGTCAGATGAAACAAAAATGTTGCTGTTTGGTCACAATACCCAGCAATACGTGTGGAGCAGAAAAGGTGAGGTGAACACCATCCCTACCGTCAAGCATGGTGGTGGTAGTATTATGCTCTGGGCTTGTTTTACTGCCATTGGAACTGGTGCTTTACAGAGAGTAAATGGGACAATGAAAAAGGAGGATTACCGTATTTCCTTGAATTGGCGCCGGGAATATGGTATTCGCATGCCTAGAATTACAGCCACATTAGCGCATGCTTGGCACTTCCGCCGGGTCAAATATGAGTCATTAAATGACTCCCGCCTCCTGGTGGTAGAGGGCGCTAGTGATCCTTCTTGCGACTGCTGGTACTGCAGAATACCAGTGCTGCAGAAGAAGACAACACCAGCAAGAGTGGGCAGCCATTGTTTTACCATGGAGGATTACATATCTAAAATAAAACCGTTTTCTAAACTGGACTTTCAATCGAAGCAGGAGGTAATACTTAAAAGGAAGATCTCCATCGAGACAGAGAGTCTTTTAAAACTGAAGGAAGACTTCTATATCGATGCTTTTCTTCAAAAGGAGCTGGCATGGACTCATTTATACCTAAAGGTAAGACCATAATAACGTTTTTTTTTATTAAATGTGCTTTTCATGATAAGGTAAGCGCCGGAGTGAGAAGAGGTTTTAAAATAATTAGCGCATGCATGGCCATCTCGCAGGCCTCTGCATTTCTCTTCTGTTTTCCATCAGTTTGAGCCAGTGTCCTTTTCTGTTTTCCCACCTCGCCTGTTTAAGGAGGTACTTGCTACTATTGGATCAAGTGTCCTTAACATTATCAATAGTAGCCTCTCTTCTGGAATAGTTCCAGTAGAGTTTAAACATGCAGTGGTACGACCTCTACTTAAAAAACCAAGCCTCGACCCCTCTATCCTCTCTAACCTTGGACCTATCTCTAATCTTCCATACATTTCTAAAATATTAGAGAAGGTTGTCTACAGTCAATTGTTGCCCTTCTTAGAGGATAATGGTATCACTGAGCTGTTCCAGTCCGGTTTTAAAGCCCTCCACAGCACAGAGTCAGCGCTTTTAAAAGTTTTTAACGATATCCTCCTGTCAACGGATTCTGGTAAATATGTTGTCCTGGTGCTTTTAGATCTGTCTGCTGCTTTCGACACCGTCGACCACGCCACCTTAATCACTCGTCTTGAGAACTGTGTGGGCATTAAGGGCGCCGCCCTCAACTGGTTCCGGTCGTACCTAACTGACAGGAGTTTTTGTGTAAAAATAGACAGTTTTATGTCTCCCACAGCTCCTTTACCACATGGGGTTCCCCAGGGCTCAATCCTTGCCCCAATCTTATTTGCGCTTTACCTTCTCCCCCTTGGTTCTATTTTTAGGAAGTACGATATTGCATTTCATTTTTATGCCGATGATTGCCAGATTTATTTTCCCATGCAACGTCTCATTGACTGCCTGCACGACATCAAAGCCTGGCTTTCAGCTAACTTCCTGAGCCTAAATGAAGACAAAACAGAAGTTATGTTGTTCGGTCCAAGTCGCTCCCCCTCCCTCAACGTTGACCTCGGCACTCTGACCCCGTATCTCAGCGACTGTGTCACAAACCTGGGGGTAAAGTTCGACTCAGATTTTAAATTCGAAAAACAAATCAGCAGCGTCGTACAAAAAAGCTTGTATCAATTACGCCAAATAGCGAAAGTGAAACCGCTTCTATCAGGACATGATCTCGAGAAATTAATCCACGCCTTTATCTCGACTCGTTTAGACTACTGCAATGCCCCGTATGTAGGCATTAGCCAGGCCTCCCTCGCCCGCCTGCAGCTCGTGCAGAACTCTGCTGCTCGTCTGCTAACACAGACCCGCAGACGTGAGCACATCACCCCTATATTAGCATCCCTTCACTGGCTCCCTGTGCGTTACAGAATCAATTTTAAACTCCTTTTATTTGTTTTTAAATGTCTAAACAACCTCGCGCCAACATATCTCTCCGACCTCCTTCAGCCTTACTGCCCCACCCGATCCCTAAGATCAGCCGATCAGCTGCTACTGACGGTCCCGGACACAAGGCTGAAGCTTAGAGGTGACAGAGCTTTCGCCGCTGCTGCTCCCAAGCTCTGGAACGACCTACCTCTGAGTGTTAGACAAGCCTCCTCTCTTCCTGTTTTTAAATCTCTCTTAAAAACATACTTTTATTCCATGGCTTTTAACACTGAGTGATATCCATCCTGCAATGGCACCCCATAATACACCTGCTGAGAACCTGTTTTTATGTTTTTATATATATATATTTTTTTTTTATCGTGTTCTGCTTGTGTTGTGTTGTGTTTGCTCGGTTCTCGTATTATTTTTAACCTGCCCATTGTACAGCACTTTGGCTACCCTCTGTGGTAAATTTTAAATGTGCTTTATAAATAAAGTGGATTTGATTTGATTTGATTTGGTAAGCGCCGGAGTGACAGGAGGTTTTAAAATAATTAGCGCCCCTGCGTCTATTCAAGGAAATACGGTACCTCCAAATTCTTCAGGACTACCCGGAGGTTGGGTCTTGGGCGCAGTTGGGTGTTCCAACAGGACAATGACCCCAAACACACATCAAAAGTGGTAAAGGAATGGCTAAATCAGGCTAGAATTAAGGTTTTTGGAATGGCCTTCCCAAAGTCCTGACTTAAATGTGCGGACAATGCTGAAGAAACAAGTCCATGTCAGAAAACCAACACATTTAGCTGAACTGCACCAATTTTGTGGTCAAAAATTCAAGCAGAAGCTTGTGGATGGCTACCAAAAGTGCCTTATTGCAGGTAAACTTGCCAAGGGGCATGTAAGCAAATGTTGCTGTATGTATACTTTTGACCCAGCAGAACCATAATAAATTCATAAAAGAACCAAACTTCATGAATGTTTTTTCGTGACCAACAAGTATGTGCTCCAATCACTACATCACAACAAAATGAAGAGTTGTAGAAATGATTGGAAACTCAACCCAGCCATGACTTGAAGTTCTTACGGAATAGAATTTGTGTCAAAGTTCAATTTGGGTTTATTCACACTGCAGGCCAGTCCAACTTGTGACACTTTGTTTGTTCTTAACGTTTTTTTTTTTTTCCGGTCCACACAGTTCAAATCAGATTATCCGCAGCAACCACACATCAGCTGTCTGCACCGGCCTAATTGCATCGCAACAACATCAGCGTGTTTGCTGATGACTCACACAAGTCCAACATTGAGCAATGGAAACAAATAAAAATGTAAATGTTGACAGTAAATGTTAAAAATAACCCCAGAATGGGGTCAAATAAAGTTGCGTGTGAAAGCACTTTAATAAAGAAGGTGAGGAAAACTATAGAAATGCATGACACAGCTTGTAGTAAAACACTAATGTTTCAATACAGGTACAAATAATGATCCGTGTTCATTTATCTATTTAATTTGTCATTTATATGTATTTCACATGTTTTCTGTGTGTAAAACTATAATTAAAGGCCTACTGAAACCTACTACTAGCGACCACGCAGTCTGATAGTTTATATATCAATGATGAAATCTTAACATTGCAACACATGCCAATACGGCCGGGTTAACTTATAAAGTGACGTTTAAAACTTCCCGGGAAATATCCGGCTGAAACGTCGCGGTATGATGACGTATGCGCGTGACGAAGTCAGAGTAACGGAAGTTATGGTACCCCGTAGAATCCTATACAAAAAGCTCTGTTTTCATTTCATAATTCCACAGTATTCTGGACATCTTTTGCAATTTGTTTAATGAACAATGAAGGCTGCAAAGAAGACAGTTGTAGGTGGGATCGGTGTATTAGCAGCGGACTACAGCAACACAACCAGGAGGACTTTGTTGGAGCGCTAGCCGCGCTAGCCGCCGACCTCACCTTGACTTCCTACGTCTCCGGGCCGCCAAACGCATCGGGTGAAGTCCTTCGTCCTTCTGCCGATCGCTGGAACGCAGGTGAGCACGGGTGTTGATGAGTAGATGAGGGCTGGCTGGCGTAGGTGGAGAGCTAATGTTTTTAGCATAGCTCTGTGAGGTCCCGTTGCTAAGTTGCTAAGTTAGCTTCAATGGCGTCGTTAGCACAGCATTGTTAACCTTCGCCAGCCTGGAAAGCATTAACCGTGTATTTACATGTCCACGGTTTAATAGTATTGTTGATTTTCTATCTATCCTTCCTTCTATCCTTTATTTTTTTGTTTCTATATGCAGTTAAAGCACGATGCTATCACGTTAGCTCGTAGCTAAAGCATTTCGCCGATGTATTGTCGTGGAGATAAAAGGCACTGAATGTCCATTTGGCGTTCTCGACTCTCATTTTCAAGAGGATATAGTATTTTTTTTTATCACGAGCAAAAGTTGCGAACTTTATCGTCGATTTTCTCTATTAAATCCTTTCAGCAAAAATATGGCAATATCGCGAAATGATCAAGTATGACACATAGAATGGATCTGCTATTCCCGTTTAAATTTTAAAAAATCATTTCAGTAGGCCTTTAATCTCGGTAAAATGTCTTCAGTGTTTTGGGGGTCCGGAGCGGATCGATTAGATTTACATGATTCCTAATAATAATAATACATTTTATTTATAAAGGCGCCTTTCTGGGCACTCAAGGACACTGTACAAAATCAAAACAATAAAATCAAATTGGATAAAAAAACAACAACAACAACAAAGATAGAGAAGAAAAGAGGATCACGATGAATAAGAAGTCAGGAATAAGTGTGTTTTGAGTCTTGATTTGAAGAGGGATATTGAATCTAAGGAAAAATGGGGGAAAACTGCTTTGTCGGACCTTTTGAAATTGAGTACTGGCAAAAACGGTACTTTTGTTTCCAACTGCCTTTAGGAGTTTTT
>NC_084749.1:46990743-47033243 GCF_033978785.1 Entelurus aequoreus | reverse complement strand
ACAACAATACCACAATAATGCAATCCAATTCCAAAACCAAACCCGACCCAGCAACAGAGCAACTTAATATGGTTTCTGTGGGACAAACTTTCCTAATTGTTATAAATCCCACTGTTTGTATTCAACATGCTTCACTGATGACAGTATTTGGCAAGCGCCGTTTTGTCCTACAAATTTCAGCGATCCGTGAACGCACCGCAGTTTGTTTACATGCGCAACTTTCTCCGACGATGCCACAGAAAGGCGTGTATCATGCCACTCCTTCTTTGTCTCATGTTGTCCACCAAACGTTTTATGCTGTGCGTGAATGCACAAAAGGTGAGTTTTGTTGATATTATTGATTTGCCGGAGTGCTTATCAGGCATATTTGGTCAGTGCTTGACTGCAAGCTAATTGATGCTAACTTGCTATTTAGGCTAGCTGTATGTACATATTGCATCATTATGCCTCGTTTGTAGGTATATTTGAGCTATTTTGATTTTCTTTACTTATATTTAATTCATATGACATATTACGTACATGTAATACTGGCTGCATTTATGATAGTTGTTTGTGCGCCATGTTGTTCCAGACCACAGCAAACGCTACCCAGCTTGCAAAGATTGTTTGATGAGAAGAAGACAGCCGGCCGTTTCCTTAAACTTGGACACACACATCTATACCTTTGGTCATTATAAGCCAGTAATTTCCAGAAGTTACCTCATCCTGTGAGAAGCCTCCATTTTACTAATGATTTCCAATGTTGCAAAAAATGTGTAGAAATAAAAATAACCCGATAGAACACCTTTGGGACGAATTAGAACGGAGACTGAGAGCCAGGCCTTCTCCACCAACATCAGTGTGTGACCTCACCAATGCGCTTTTTGGAAGAATGGTGGAAAATTCCTATAAAACACACTCTGCAACCTTGTGGACAGCCTTCCCAGAAGAGTTGAAGCTGTAATAGCTGCAAAAGGTTGGACCCACATCATATTGAACCCTATGGGTTAGGAATGGGATGGCACTTCATGTTCATAAAAGTTCCTTCCTTCCTTTCTTCCTTCCTCAATGAGCCCTGTTCAGTGTCATGGACACTGATTGGCTCAGCCTCAGGCAGCATTACTATAGTTGATCAAACCAATATAAAGGTGACCAATGTGTGTTATTTCATGCCTCGGGGGTTCTCATGTTGTTAAAAACGTATTTAGAAGGTTCTAAACAGGTCTATTTATGCTTTAGCTATGAAAACAGGGACGCCCGGCCTCATAGGCAGAACACGGGCTGTGCAATGGGGCGCCAACATCCGTGGGAGGCCCCGTTTTGTGTGAAGAAGTGCATGCAAAATGTTAATTAATCAATGACAGAACACTCCACATGAAAGGATATAATGGCCGATTTCCCTCTGGAGTTCACAGCATAAATCCAAGTATTTGGACGGCAGATGTACTGGTCAAGGTTCAATTACGATTGTTAATAAACGTATGTTTTATTCCCATTATTACTTTTGGTACAAAATATACACCAAATTAAATGCAAGTTTAATTAAAAAAATGTAAACAAAGTTTAGCCTGGGGCAGCCCTTTTTAAATATATTTGATTCAAAAAATAATAATTCCTACTTTAGTCTTGAATTTATCTTACACAGTCAGGTCAATTGACAAAGAATTACTGTATAATCAGTATTATAAATTAAATAAAAAATGATGTATGCAAAATTTTGGTTAATAATAATAATAATAATAATTGATATTATTTGTAAAAAGCACTTTACATTGAGTAAACAACCACAAATTGCTACAGTGTATTAAAAAAAAAAAAAAAAAAAAAAAAAGATAAAAAACAAATAAATAAAGATAAAAACTAGAACAGCCAAATAGCTAAAACTAGCATGAATATATCTAAAAAGAAGGGTTTTTAAGCCTTTTTTAAAAGCATCCACAGTCTGTGGTGCCCTCGGGTGGTCAGGGAGAGTGTTCCACAGACTGGGAGCGGCGGAGCAGAAAGCCCGGTCTTCCATTGTTCGTAACTTTGGCCTCGGAGGTTGGAGGAGGTTAGTCTGTCCTGTTAAACGACACAAATGTCAGTATGTGCGATAGAATTAACATGCATCCATTTTCTACCACTTGTCCCTCTCGTGCCTATCCCAGCTGCCACTCGGGCGGAAGGCGGTGTACACCCTGGACAAGTCGCCACCTCATCACAGGGCCAACACAGATAGACAGACAACATTCACACTCACATTCACACACTAGGGACTAAGGTTGTCTCGATACCAATATTTTGGTACCGCAAAATGTATTTCGATACTTGTCGATACTTTTCTAAATAAAGGGGACCACAAAAAATGGCAATATTGGCTTTATTTTAATAAAGAATCTTAGGATACATTGATTGATTGATTGAAACTTTTATTAGTAGATTGCACAGTAGAGTACATATTCCGTACAATTGACCACTAAATGGTAACACCCAAATAAGTGTTATTATTACCAATCAATTAATGGTAATTAAACCTATGTTTCTTATTGCAATCGAAGAACAATGTTGTCCTTAAATAAAATAGTGAACATACAAGACAACTTGTCTTTTAGTAGTAAGTAAACAAACTAATTTGTCTGCTGATATATGCAGTAACATATTGTGTCATTTGTCAAAATTATAAAGGACAAGCTGTAAAAATGTATTATTAATCTACTTGGTTATTTTCCGTTTCAACATGTTCTATCTACACTTCTGTTAAAATGTAATAAATGTTGTTTGGATACTTTATATATCAGTTTTGGATGATACCACACATTTAGGTATCCATCCGATACCAAGTAGTTACAGGATCATACATTGGTTCTCATGTGTCCAGGGACGCATTTCCGGAGTTTATGAATATAATATGAATTTAAAAAAAAAAAAGTAAAAAGATTTTGTGACGATATAAAATGTAGATGTAATCATAGTAGTGTCGACTAGATACGCTCTTGTACTTGGTATCATCACAGTGGATTTAAGGTGTAGATCCACCCATGGCATTTATTTACATTGTGAGTGTCAGGTTCAAACACTGATGACATCTATTAAATAGACAAGAAGCAAGGAATCATGCAGAGACAGAGTTAAATGTTTCTCAATGAGGAGAACGCATGGAGCTGCACACATAGTCACAGTCTCGCCCTACGCTGTAAAATCCACGTGCTTCCTCTATTTATTTGGGAGGTCCCTGGTTACATCACTGAAGCTGTCGCTGAGGGACAGCTCCAATTAGACACAATATATGACTATTAATGAAATGCAAATGTGTTGATACTCGTGATATCGCCTTGTCTCTGCTCGATGTTCCCTTGGCAGTCAGCAGGCCTATTCAGGGTCTGAAAACACTGATAAGAGACCATGTCCCTTTGCACAGATAGAAACAGTACAACTTCAGCACAATTGATAATAACTATAGCAACGGCCCTTAAGCATAAGAGTCGTGTGATAATATATACATCATTATTTTTACAGTGACGCCGGTGAGCTACGGTGTGTAGTGAAGCATGTTTAGCTATTCCTCGTCCTGCAAGGACGATACTTGTAAGAAACATACTTTATTTGTCGCCATGGAGACCAGGATTAGTGATTTAGAAGTAGCTAAAACACTGCCGACTGCGGGTGGACATTAGCCTCTAGCTAGCTAGCCATGTCTTAAAGCTCCTCTTCCTGAGGGCGTTTCAGTGTTATAACTTCACCTTTATCTTTAGTTTTTAAGCCAAAATGCGTCCGTTCTCCCTTCTTTGTCTACACACTGTGTCTGCTTGTAAGTACTCTGTGACGTCCTCGATGGAAAACATATGAACCCTAAAGAGTATCGTATTCACCATTTGATTGGCAGCAGTTAACGGGTTATGTTTAAAAGCTCATACCAGCATTCTTCCCTGCTTGGCACTCAGCATCAAGGGTTGGAATTGGGGGTTAGATCACCAAAAATGATTCCTGGGCGCGGCCACTGCTGCTGCCCACTGCTCCCCTCACCTCCCAGAGGGTGATCAAGGGGATGGGTCAAATGCAGAGGATAATCTCACCACACCTAGTGTGTGTGTGACAATCATTGGTACTTTAACTTTACACATACAAACTGTAGCACACAAAAATGCACATTTAATAAAAAAAAACGTTATTTTGGTCTTACCTTTACTTATAAATGAAGTCTATGCGCCGCTGTTGTGCTGGATTAATGCACCCCCGCCGTAGAATGCACCCCCTGACGGGAGTGTTGTATCAACTAAAGCCCACACTTAAACTTTCCACGTGCAAGATTGAATCTATTTCAAAAAGTTATTTAATAAGAAGCCAAAAAATGCAAAAGCAATAATGTTCGTGTTGGAGGAGTTGTGAACAAACGAAATATGAAATCCGTGCTGCAGTCTGCAGGTGTACCTAATGTTGTGGCCCAGCATTCATTCACAACTCCTCCAACACGAACATTATTGTTTTTGCACTTTTTGGCTTCTTATTAAATAACTTTTTGAAATAGATTCAATCTTGCACGTGGAAAGTTTAAGTGTGGGCTTTAGTTGATACAACACTCCCGTCAGGGGGTGCATTCTACAGCGGGGGTGCATTATCCACCAGGAGGCGGGATTACTGCGAGCCTCAGCCAGTGTGTCTTCGCAGCCGTTTTATGATCGCTCAGCACAAGAAATACGTTACACACATACAGTTGTTGACAAAATACACTGTACATTATATACCTCAGCTAACTAAACTATGGAAATGTATAATATCATTCATATAGCAATACGGTCTCACTGCACAGCAGGCCAGCAGTTAGCCGAGTCATTGCGCAATCCATGGTGAGGCTCAACTCAGAGACGTACCTCAACTGGCTGCTGATCACAGCAAGTCTCTTCTCAGTATTTGAACGGCAAATGTGAAAATTCAGCGATTTTGAATAAAAATACTCTAAAACTGGTTAAGTTAAATGGAAAATAACTGTATAGTATGGATACATATAACAATTTAATTATTTATTTTTCTTTTTCCATTTTTTTTTTTTCCATGATGGCCTCCCCTGACTGCACGTCACCGCAATGGACATATACACGAACACACTCCCCACCTCCACCCAACGCCTTCACCACCGCTAGATTCCTCTTCGGGGTGAGTAGCGATTTATAGCAGCAGTCGACCTCCAGGGCCCCAACTTCCCCCCCCCCCCCTTCTGTTGCGAGTTGTTGTAATTATACGTAACATGTTTATGTGTGCTATGGCAAAGGAGTTTATTTTTCCCTTGGAGTCAGTCTGGACCGCCTCCCGCACCTTTTTGAAGGAGCGTCGTAAGTGGCTGATCCGTTGGCGGTCCCGTCTTGTCTTCCTGTAACGTATATCTGCTCTTAGTGGAACTGTGCCGAAAATGTAATTTCAGTGTCTTGTACATGTTAAAGAATGGACGATAGTAAAGCATCCTGAATCCTGAATCCTGAATTGTGCACTGCGGAACATGCTCCTCTGCTGGTAAAACCAGCAATGACACAAGGTGACGACGACGCGCCTTCATGCCTGTAAAAAAAAAAAAAAAAATGGCGAATATATACTATATAATATATAATATATACTTTTCAAACAGAGTATAGTACCGTTTTTGATTCATTAGTACCGCGATACTAATCTAGTACCGGTATACCGTACAACCCTATTAGGGACCATTTAGTGTTGCCAATCAACCTATCCCGGGTGGGAGGAAGCCAGATAAATTTAAAATAGGGACAGCACATATTAATGAACATTATATATTATATGTAAAAGGGCATTTTTTTTGCCTGCAGATCTAATTTTCCCTTGTAGACTTATTGCTTCACATATTGTTCCATAAATACCAAAAAAGTGAGATTTATTTTCTCAGTCAGTTTATTTCAGTTGGACTTGGTGTCACTCCTAGATTTTTCTCTGTCAATAATTCATGCGAGAGACATTTTGTAAAGCTCAAGCCAGGCAATCATTTGGTGTCAAATTCTTAAATGAGTTCCTCCTCCATAATTAAGAGGCCTGAGGGCAGAAGGGTGAAAGAGGGCAGGTGGTCAGGTAGCTGCGGCTCAAGGTTGCGGAGTGTGTATATACTGCACAATGCAGTCCGAAATGTAGCGTTCTCCTGGCAACCTCCAAACCCGGACTGGTCCATCAGATTGCCAGATGGAAAAGCGTGATTTATCAGTCCAGAAAAGGCGTCTCCACTGCTCTAGAGTCCAGTGGTGATGTCCTTTACACCACTGCATCCCACGCTTTGCATTGGACTTGGTGATGTATGGCTTAGATGCAGCTGTCGGCCATGGAAACCCATTCCATGAAGCTCTCTGCGTACTGTACGTGGGCTAATTTGGAAGGTCACGTGAAGTTTGGAGCTCTGTAGCAACTGACTGTGCAGAAAGTCTTTGCACCAGGGGTCACCAACCTTTTTGAAACCAAGAGCTACTTCTTGGGTACTGATTAATGCGAAGGGCTACCAGTTTGATACACACTTTAATAAATTGCCAGAAATAGCCAATTTGCTCAATTTACCTTTAACTATATGTTATTATTAATAATTAATTATATTTATCTTTGTGGAAACACTGATCATCTTAATGATTTCTCACAATAAATATATATAGAAACAGATAAATATCAATATGAACTATACTAGGTCAGAGTTCATTTATATTAAACACAAAAAACACTTTACATTTTAAGTGTTTATATACATATTGTCATTTGTAAGTTACATGTAAGTGTGATTTAAACAAGAATAGCTAAATAAATAAATCTATATATATAAAAAAATGGGTATTTCTGTCAGTCATTCCGTCGTACATTTTTTTTTTCCTGTTACGGAACGTTTTTTGGAGAGAATAAATGATGAAAAAAACACTTAATTGAACAGTTTAAAAGAGGTGAAAATTAAAATTAAATTTTGAAACATAGTTTATCTTCAATTTCGACTCTTTAAAATTCAAAATTCAACCGAAAAAAAGAAGAGGAAAAGTAGCTAATTCAAATCTTTTTGAAAAAATTTAAAAAAGAATTTATGGAACATCATTAGTCATTTTTCCTGATTAAGATTCATTTAAAAATTTTGAAGACATGTTTTAAATAGGTTAAAATCAAACCTGCACTTTGTTAGAATATATAACAAATTGGACCAAGCTATATTTCTAACAAAGACAAATCATTATTTCTTCTAGATTTTCCAGAACAAAAATGTTAAAAGAAATGAAAAAAACTTTTAAATAAGATTTAAATTTGATTCTACAGATTTTCTAGATTTGCCAGAATAATGTACTTGAATTTTAATCATAATAAGTTTGAAGAAATATTTCACAAATATTCTTCGTCGAAAAAAACAGAAGCTAAAATGAAGGATTAAATTAAAATGTATTTATTATTCTTTACAATACAAAAAAAAATACTTGAACATTGATTTAAATTGTCAGGAAAGAAGAGGAAGGAATTTAAAAGGTAAAAAGGTATATGTGTTTAAAAATCCTAAAATCATTTTTAAGGTTGTATTTTTTCTCTAAAATTGTCTTTCTGAAAGTTATAAGAAGCAAAGTAAAAAAAATAAATGAATTTATTTAAACAAGTGAAGACCAAGTCTTTAAAATATGTTCTTGGATTTTCAAATTCTATTTGAGTTTTGTCTCTCTTAGAATTCAAAATGTCGAGCAAAGCGAGACCAGCTTGCTAGTAAATAAATACAATTTAAAAAATAGAGGCAGCTCACTGGTAAGTATTTGAGCTATTTCTAGAACAGGCCAGCGGGCAACTCATCTGGTCCTTACGGGGGGTCACCGCGTTGGTGACCCCTGCTTTGCACTATGCGCTGACCCCTCTCTGTCAGTTTACGTGGCCTACCACTTGGTGGCTGAGTTGCTGTTGTTCCCGAACTCTTCCATTTTCTTATAATAAAGCCCACAGTTGACTTTGGAATATTCAGGAGCAAGGACATTTCATGACTGGATTTGTTGCACAGGTGGCATCCTATGACAGTTCCACGCTGGAAATCACTGAAAGCGGTCCATTCTTTCACAAATGTTTGTAGAAACAATCTCCATGCCTAAGTGCTTGATTTGATACACCTGTGGCCGGGCCAAGTGATTAGGACACCTGATTCTCACCATTTGGATGGGTGGCCAAATACTTTTGGCAATATAGTGTATATTTGACAACAAATGATTAAATGAGACGTTACTTCCACTCATGACAGTCAAGACTGAGCAGCTGTTCAAGGGCTGACAGTAAAAAAAAATGGCTCCTGGAGTAGAAACCAGGCCATTGTGGCTGAAGTTGTGAGGGCAAGATGTTGCGAGTGACCGTTAGACACGGCCGAGACACCAGAGACCGTGAAAATTCCCTGAGGGGTGAAAACCAGCAGAGAACGAGAGTAAACCAGAGCAGAGAACAAAGACCTTCATTGCTGTTCGACGTTCTCGTTTTCTTCTTTTTTTTTGAAGTTCTGTCCTTTCTTTTGTCTAATGGAAAACTGTAAAAAAAAAAAAAAAAAAAGGCAGGAGGCCCTGAGCAGCAGCTGGCAGGTAGGAGGATGAGGAGGAGGGAGGGCGGGAGGAGAGGGAGAGAGCTTATAAGTCAAAGAGGGGTTGGGAAAGGGTAAGTGGAAGTGGAATAACGAGAGAGGTGCAGGAGGCAGATGTCCCAATACTGAGTTTCACTACTTGACTTTTGGTCTATTTCTTCCAGGATGTAAAACGAGGATAACTAAATGATCGCTATAATTAAACACATTTCAACTACAAACCCCCGTTTCCATATGAGTTGGGAAATTGTGTTAGATGTAAATATAAACAGAATACAATGATTTGCAAATCCTTTTCAAGCCATATTCAGTTGAATGCACTACAAAGACAACATATTTGATGTTCAAACTCATAAACTTTTTTGCAAATAATAATGAACTTAGAATTTCATGGCTGCAACACGTGCCAAAGTAGTTGGGAAAGGGCATGTTCACCACTGTGTTACATGGCCTTTCCTTTTAACAACACTCAATAAAGGTTTGGGAACTGAGGAGACACATTTTTGAAGCTTCTCAGGTGGAATTCTTTCCCATTCTTGCTTGATGTACAGCTTAAGTTGTTCAACAGTCCGGGGGTCTCCCTTCTGCTATTTTAGGCTTCACACATTTTCAATGGGAGACAGGTCTGGACTACAGGCAGGCCAGTCTAGTACCCGCACTCTTTTACTATGAAGCCACGTTGATGTAACACGTGGCTTGGCATTGTCTTGCTAAAATAAGCAGGGGCGTCCGTGATAACGTTGCTTGGATGGCAACATATGTTGCTCCAAAACCTGTATGTACCTTTCAGCATTAATGGTGCCTTCACAGATGTGTAAGTTACCCATGTTTTGGACACTAATACACCCCCATACCATCACACATGCTGGCTTTTCAACTTTGCGCCTATAACAATCCGAATGGTTCTTTTCCTCTTTGGTCCGGAGGACACGACGTCCACAGTTTTCATAAACAATTTGAAATGTGGACTTGTCAGACCACAGAACACTTTTCCACTTTGTATCAGTCCATCTTAGATGAGCTCAGGCCCAGCGAAGCCGACTACGTTTCAGGGTGTTGTTGATAAACGGTTTTCGCCTTGCATAGGAGAGTTTTAACTTGCACTTACAGGTGTAGCGACCAACTGTAGTTACTGACAGTGGGTTTCTGAAGTGTTCCTGAGCCCATGTGGTGATATCCTTTACACACTGATGTCGCTTGTTGATGCAGTACAGCCTGAGGGATGGAAGGTCACGGGCTTAGCTGCTTACGTGCAGTGATTTCTCCACATTCTCTGAACCCTTTGATGATATTACGGAGCGTAGATGCTGAAATCCCTAAATTCCTTGCAATAGCTGCTTGAGAAAGGTTTTTCTTAAACTGTTCAACAATTTGCTCAGGCATTTGTTGACAAAGTGGTGACCCTCGCCCCATCCTTGTTTGTGAATGACTGAGCATTTCATGGAATCTACTCTTATACCCAATCATGGCACCCACCTGTTCCCAATTTGCCTGTTCACCTGTGGGATGTTCCAAATAAGTGTTTGATGAGCATTCCTCAACTTTATCAGTATTTATTGCCACCTTTCCCAACTTCTTTGTCACGTGTTGCTGGCATCAAATTCTAAAGTTAATGATTATTTGCAACAAAAAAAAAATGTTTTTCAGTTTGAACATCAAATATGTTGTCTTTGTAGCATATTCAACTGAATATGGCTTGAAAATGATTTGCAAATCATTGTATTCCGTTTATATTTACATCTAACACAATATCCCAACTCATATGGAAACGGGGTTTGTATTTTTACCTATTGAGGCAAACAAGGGTGTTTTATCTGATTATTCCATTTAGGATAGGATAGGCTAGGACTTTATTGTCATTGCAACAAGTACAACAAAACAATGTTTTCAGCACAAACCCGTTCAAGATTAGACAAACAAACAGTGTACAGGGTTACAGAACAGGAACGCTGTTGGGTCGCCACAAGGCGCCCCGTAAAAGGTGGGAAAAAGGTAAACCGCTGGGGAAGAAGATGAGTAAAAAAATACAATCTAGACTGGGATCCTAAAGGGGCCCAGTCTGGAGTGGGAAAAAACCTCCATGCAATGCACACATAAACATGTTACATTTAATCACGACAACTCGCAACAGAGGGGGGGAGTTGGGACCCTGGAGGTCGACTGCTGCTATGAAGCGCTGCCAGCCGTCCATCACCCCGAACGGGAATCAAGCGGTAGTGAAGGCGTGGGGTGGGGGAGGGTGTGTGTGTGTATATGCCCATTGTCTTGGGTGTGTTGATGTAGTCTCCATAGGCCTGGGGCCGTTCTGCATGCAAGCAAAAGTTCGACTGCAGGTGTCGTTGAGGAGGGAGGGAGGGAGGTCAAAAGTGTCCATCATTGAGGTGTCCTCTGGGATGTTTTCAGAACAGCCTGCTCCTGCGTCAAGGGAGTCAAATCGTAGATTTATCGAACAAACTAATCGATACATTACTCGATTACTTGAAGGCGAACTGCACTTTTTTGCCTATCATTCACAATCCCTAAGTAACAACAGAACAAGTGTTTTCTTATGCATCCTAATTTGCAATATACAGTACGAGATGGCTAACAATGCAGCGAATGTGAGTAAACTATTGTATTGCTCCCATAAAGCCTTCTAAAAAATATCCAAAAACCGCAACAATACTGCATTTATACACTATAATGCCAAAAGTATTTGGCCACCTGCCTTGACTCACACATGAACTTGAAGTGCCATCCCATTCCTAACCCATAGGGTTCAATATGACGTCGGTCAAACCTTTTGCAGCTATTACAGCTTCAACTCTTCTGGGAAGGCTGTCCACAAGGTTGCGGAGTGTGTTTATAGGAATTGTCCACCATTCTTCCAAAAGCGCATTGGTGAGGTCACACACTGATGTTGGTGGAGAAGGCCTGGCTCTCAGTCTCCGTTCTAATTCATCCCAAAGGTGTTCTATCGGGTTTAGGTCAGGACTCTGTGCAGGCCAGTCAAGTTCATCCACACAAAAATCTGTCATCCATGTCTTTATGGAGCTTGCTTTGTGCACTGGTGCACAGTCATGTTGGAAGAGGAAGGGGCCCACTCCAAACTGTTCCCACAAAGTTGGGAGCATGGAATAGTCCAAAATGTTTTGGTGTCCTGGAGCATTCAAAGTTCCTTTCACTGGAACTAAGGTAGCCATCCACAAGCTTCTGGTTGATTTTTTGACCACTCCTCTTGACAAAATTGGCGCAGTTCAACTAAATTTGTTGGTTTTCTGACATGTTTCTACAGTGGTGACGTGCTTTAACACCACTGCATCCGACGCTTTGCATTGGACTTGGTGATGTGTGGCTTAGATGCAGCTGCACGGCCTTGGAAACCCATTCCATGAAGCTCTCTGCGTACTGTACGTGGGCTAATTGGAAGGTCACATGAAGTTTGGAGCTCTGTAGCAACTGACTGTGCAGAAAGTCTTTGCACTATGCGCTTCAGCATCCGCTGACCCCTCTCTAGTCAGTTTACGTGGCCTACCACTTGGTGGCTGAGTTGCTGTTGTTCCCAAACTCTTCCATTTTCTTATAATAAAGCCGACAGTTGACTTTGGAAAATTTAGGAGCGAGGACATTTCACGACTGGATTCGCAATCTACTGGTCACACTTATCATTACACCATGTACCAAATAAAATTGCTTCGAGGTGGGTAAGCTCAACCAAACGTATTCCTTACATTAGGCGCACCGGCTTATGAGGCGCACTGTCGGGTTTTGAGAGAGAAAAAAGGATTTTAAGTGCGCCTTATAGTCAGACAAGTTAACACAACTCCTCATTACTGTTGCACACAACTTGAACATATACTAATAGTTGATCAAACTCCAAATGACTGAGTCATGATGGCAACAAATCAACTTTGAGTTCATGTTGGTTTATTAACTTAAGTAACTAAAACTTTGTACTTCGTATGAGTTCTGCTCGCTCAATTCTTTTTTGAACGTCTGTTTGTTAGGTAAAAGTTGTACTCGACTCTTCGTGCACACACACTTGGTAAACAAACAAGGCGCTCCAAGCAGGTCAACTATAGCCTAATGTTTTATGGATACAGCTGACTGCAGATGTGTGTGTGTGTGTGTGTGTGTGTGTGTGTGTGTGTGTGTGTGTGTGTGTGTGTGTGTGTGTGTGTGTGTGTGTGTGTGTGTGTGTGTGTGTGTGTGTGTGTGTGTGTGTGTGTGTGTGTGTGTGTGTGTGTGTTCTTGTATTTCCACCATTCTTGAGACACCAACAAGGAAAGGTAGCTTCCATATGAGGAGGTGTGAACAAGTGATGACATAAATCATGGTCCCAATACGGAAAACCATTGCATATAATAGAGAATGTCTCATTTGCACCCCCGGTGGTGAAATCTATCAAAATGAGGGTGGTCTCAAAAAGGAGGGATTTTTCAAATTGACTGTGTCAGTTTTAAAAGTGCTCCCCCTCTGGTCAACATATGAAATAACAAGTGTGTGTAAGAAATTGAAATGCGCCCCCTTTGGCCAAAAATAATTAAAATTATAATATAATATGTATATAGAGACATACTGTAATAACTTGAAGTAAATAATGAAGATTAAAAACAAATTGCAAAACAAACAATTTAAAAAATACAAATTAACAATAGGTCAATTTTTTCTTATAAAATTGGGAAAAAATTCTGAGATTCTTTCTGTTTCTGTAATATTGCATTATTTTTTCGTAAAATGATTACATTTTCATTTTCATGTAAAATTAGTACTTTTTAATGCAAAATGGTGACATTTGTCGTATAAATATCTGAATTTGATCACAATATTGCCAATTTGTTTGTTGTTCTTGTAAAATACTGACATTTTTGGTCATAATTTTGCAAAATAATATTCCGATTATTATTCCAATATTGCCGAAATTTCAAAGTTTTCTTATAAAATTGTGACTTTTGTCGAGTAAAATTACGACTCTTTTCATAGAAGTGTCAAAATGTTTCGCATTTCTTGTAAAACTGCGAATGTTATTGAGTAAAATAAAAAAATGTATCATAACATTGCACACATGTTCAGTTTTTCTTGCAAAATTTTGACTTGCGTTGAGTAGAATTACGACTTTTATAATAGTACTGTAATATTGCAATATTTTTTCGTAAAATTATTACATTTTCATGTAAAATTTGTACTTTTTAATGCAAAATGGTGACATTTGTCGTATAAATATCTGAATTTGATCACAATATTGCCAATTTGTTTGTTGTTCTTGTAAAATACGGAAATTTTTGGTCATAATTTTGCAAAATAAAATTCCGATTATTATTCTAATATTGCCGAAATGTCAAAGTTTTCTTATAAAATTGTGACTTTTGTCGAGTAAAATTACGACTCTTTTCATAGAAGTGTCAAAATGTTTCGCATTTCTTGTAAAACTGCGAATGTTATTGAGTAAAATAAAAATTTTTATTATAACATTGCACACATGTTCAGTTTTTCTTGCAAAATTTTGACTTGCGTTGAGTAGAATTACGACTTTTATAATAGTACTGTAATATTGCAATATTTTTTCGTAAAATTATTACATTTTCATGTAAAATTAGTACTTTTTAATGCAAAATGGTGACATTTGTCGTATAAATATCTGAATTTGATCACAATATTGCCAATTTGTTTGTTGTTCTTGTAAAATACTGAAATTTTTGGTCATAATTTTGCAAAATAAAATTCCGATTATTATTCCAACATTGCCGACATTTCAAAGTTTTCTTATAAAATTGTGACTTTTGTCGAGTAAAATTACGACTCTTTTCATAGAAGTGTCAAAATGTTTCGCATTTCTTGTAAAACTGCGAATGTTATTGAGTAAAATAAAAAAAATTATCATAACATTGCACACATGTTCAGTTTTTCTTGCAAAATTTTGACTTGCGTTGAGTAGAATTGCGACTTTTATAATAGTACTGCCAAAATTCGAAGTTTTTCTTGTGAAATTGTGACCTTTTTCTTGTGAAATTCCAACTTATTTTTCACAACATATGTATTTTATATATGCACAGTATGTATGTATTATTCATGTTGTAAATACAAATCTTTATATATCTAGAAAGGGTGGTCCTATAGAGGTAGGCATTTTTCGGAGGTCTCGGGAAGGTAAGAAATACAAGAATGCGTGTATGTATGTATGTATGTATGTATGTATGTATGTATGTATGTATGTATGTATGTATGTATGTATGTATGTATGTGTGTGTGTGTTTTCTGGCAATGCTTACTTAATGGGGACATCACTCTGTTTACACAGTCACCTTTAGGGGACCTCTGACAGTATGGGGACAAAAAAACAGGTCCCCTAAAGGGAAACCTTTTTAAATGATAGTCAGATCCATTCTGAAGATGCCTTAAGTGATTTTTAAGCTTTGGCCCATAAAACATGTTTACTGGTTGGTTTGAGTGTGATACATTTGCACAGCAGCCCCCTCATCGGGCTGTAGCTGGCACTGCACTCGCTGTTTTTTTTAAATGGTCCTCAGTAGTGTGGAGACTGCATATATGTTTAAGAGTTCTTTCTTTATTCATAGCCATGTTTAGAGCAGCTAGTACTTTTCTTTTGTATATTCTACCAGTTTCTCTTTGTCTTCATTGGTCTGTTTAGTGTCTTACACATTGGAATGTGAATACATCCCCGCCTTCTTGCCTTATCAGTGTTGCGAGAGAGAGAGAGGTGGGGGTTTTCTTTGTGTGCAAGAAGTTGGCTCTTCCGTTTGAGTGGGGGGGATCAACTCGAGTAGCCGATATGAATGTATTGGTGTGGGCTGATCTCCTGTAATTTCAGTAAAACTTGATAATATTCCTATTCTGTCTTGATGGTCCTTCTTACTCAGCATATATGTCATCGAAAGAACTTGGGATTGAACCGTAACTTAGATTCCCTGGGAGGAAGAGCTGGTCGACGCAACAGTAGTCACGTATAAATTTGTGTGAATTATGCAAAATTATTGAAATTTGGTCCCCATGAACCATATTAAGTCTTTTCCCCCAGGGTCCCCAGTAAGAATGATCAGCACTGTAGAAAGGGTGGTCCCCACAAGTGATGATCAAAAACTTGGTCCCCAATCCAAATGATAACCAGTATGTGTGTGTGTGTGTGTGTGTGTGTGTGTGTGTGTGTGTGTGTGTGTGTGTGTGTGTGTGTGTGTGTGTGTGTGTGTGTGTGTGTGTGTGTGTGTGTGTGTGTGTGTGTGTGTGTGTGTGTGTGTGTGTGTGTGTGGTTACCAGTGCCAGTAGTCTATTCAATTACAACAAGCAGCCTAAAAGCACTCAATCACCCGTTTCATCCGAGCTTGTCGTCATCGTGAAATACACATCTACAAACATGCACACCCACACACAAACACACATGCCGCGGCAGATGGCGGTGCCACCCCTGCCAATGCGGCGTGACAACAAACGCACTCACACGGGCGCAAATAAAGCGGAGGGGAGCGTCTGTTTCAGCTGCCTCTCCTTGTCACGGAGGCTGGCACCGGCCATGGCCGCCATCCATCCATCATACTGATGTGGGCAAGCAAGGTCCACCTGTTACAGTTGAATCACGGTACTTACGAATGTGTAGAAGAGAGAAGGTTATAAAAGTAGAAATGCTGGTTTAAAACTGTATAGAGCGGGTTTGTTCAGAAATTAATGTTTCAGAAACTTGCATTATATTCTATTGGTTTGTTCTGTTGCGTCTCACAGCTGCAAAGCATCAACACACACACACACACACACACACACACACACACACACACACACACACACACACACACACACACACACACATACATGTCTTGCCTACTTTGTGTGGACCCATGTTTGGTTAGTGGGTTGTGAGGGCCCCCCTTTCCACTATAGCCAGAATGATGAAAAAATATACATCTATCCCTAGATGGGAGTAGAGAGTTGCAACTAGGGATGTCAGATAATGGCTTTTTGCCGATATCCAATATTCCGATATTGTCCAACTCTTTAATTACCGATACCGATATCAACCGATACCGATATCAACCGATATATGCAGTCGTGGAATTAACACATTATTATGCCTAATTTGGACAACCAGGTATGGTGAAGATAAGGTACTTTTTTAAAAAAATAATAAAATAAGATAAATAAATTAAAAACATTTTCTTGAATAAAAAAGAAAGTAAAACAATATAAAAACAGTTACATAGAAACTAGTAATTAATGAAAATGAGTAAAATTAACTGTTAAAGGTTAGTACTATTAGTGAACCAGCAGCACGCACAATCATGTGTGCTTACGGACTGTATCCCTTGCAGACTGTATTGATATATATTGATATATAATGTAGGAACCAGAATATTAATAACAAAAAAGATACATCCCTTTTGTGTGAATGAGTGTAAATGGGGGAGGGAGGTTTTTTGGGTTGGTGCAATAATTGTATGTGTATCTTGTGTTTTTATGTTGATTTAATAAAAATTAAAAAAAACAAAACAACAACAACAACAAAAAACGATACCGATAATTAAAAAAACGATACCGATAATTTCCGATATTACATTTTAAAGCATTTATCGGACATCCCTAGTTGCAACCTCACTTCAGAATGCAAAACACACAAAGTAAAAAATCTATTTTACTTTTGTAGTTGTGAGGACCAGGCAAATGTCCTCACAAGTTAAAAGATCCTCACAGAAAGGGTGGTTTATCAAGTGTATGTCCACACAAGGATGGTGAGACAAGTGCACACACACACACACACACACACACACACACACACACACACACACACACACACACACACACACACACACACACACACATTATTGTATGTTTACCTTCTTGAGACCTCCGAAAAAAGCCTACCTCTTTAGCACCACCCTTTCTAGATATATAAAGATGTGTGTAACATGAATAATATATACATACTATGCATATATAAAAAAGCTTGTTGTGAAAAATGAGTTGGAATTTCACAAGAAAAAGGTCACAATTTCACAAGAAAAACTTGGAATTTTGGCAGTGTTATAATAAAAGTCGTCATTTTACTCAACGCAAGTCAAAATTTTGCAAGAAAAAATTAACATGTGTGCAATGTTATGAAAAAAGTTGGAATTTTACTCGATGACAGTCGCAATTTTACAACAAAAGCTTAACATTTTGACACTTCTATGAAAAGAGTCGTAATTTTACTCGACAAAAGTCACAATTTTATAAGAAAACTTTAAAATTTTGGCAATATCATTCTAATAATCAGAATTTTATTTTGCAAAATTATTCCAAAAAATGCCACTATTTTACGAGGACAACAAACAAATTGGCAATATTGTGATAAAATTCAGAATTTTATTTGACAAATGTCACCATTTTGCATTAAAACGTAATAATTTTAAATAAAAAAAGTAATAATTTTACATAAAAAAGTAATAATTTTACGAAAATATTGCAATATTACAGAAACAGAAAGAATATGAGAAATGTTTCCCAATTTTATAAGAAAAAAGTTGACACATTGTTAATTTGTATTTTTTAAATTGTTAAATTGTTTTTTAATCTTCATTATTTACTTCAAGTTATTACAGTATGTTTCTATATACATATTTATTTTATTTATTTTATTATTTTTGGCCAAAGGGGGCGCATTTCAATATCTTACACACACTTGTTATTTCATATGTTGACCAGAGGGGGAACACTTTTAAAACCGACACGCAGTCAATTTGAAAAATCCTTCCTTTTTGGGACCACCCTCATTTTGATAAATGTCACCACCAGGGGTGCAAATGAGACATTCTCTATTAGATGCAATGTTTTTCCGTATTGGGACCATGATTTATGTCATCACTTGTTCACACCTCCTCATATGGAAGCTACTTTTCCTTGTTGATGTCTCAAGAAGGCTAGAAATACAAGAACACACACACACACACACACTTTTGTATTTGTTACCTTCTTGAAAAATGCCTACCTCTTTAGGACCACCCTTTCTAGATATATAAAGATTTGGAATTTACAACATGAATAATATATACATACTATGCATATTTAAAAAAGCTTGTTGTGAAAACTGGGTTGGAATTTCACAAGAAAAAGGTCACAATTTCACAAGAAAAACTTTGAATTTTGGCAGTATTATAATAAAAGCAGTAATTTTACTCAACGGAAGTCAAAATTTTGCAAGAAAAAATGAACATTTGTGCAATTTTATGATAAAAGTTGGAATTTTACTTGATAACAGTCACAATTTTACAAGAAAAGCTTAACATTTTGGCAATTCTATGAAAATAGTCGTAATTTTACTCGACAAAAGTCACAATTTTATAAGAAAACTTAAAAATGTTGGCAATATTTTTACAATAATCTGAATTTTATTTGGCAAAATTATGACAAAAAAACTTAGAATTTTAGCAGTATTATAATAAAAGTCGTAATTTTATTCAAAGCAAGTCAAACTTTTACAAGAAAAACTGAACATTTGTGCAATATTATGAAAAAAATTAGATTTTTACTCGATAACAGTCACAATTTTAAAAGAAAAGCTTAACATTTTGACACTTCTATGAGAAGAGTCGTAATTTTACTCGACAAAAGTCACAATTTTATAAGAAAACTTTAGAATTTTGGCAATATTATTATAATAATTAGAACTTTATTTGGCAAAATTATGACAAAAAATGTCACTATTTTACGAGAACAACAAACAAATTGGCAATATTGTGATAAAATTCAGAATTTTATATGACAAATGTCACCATTTTGCATTAAAAAGTAATAATTTTACATAAAAAAGTAACAATTTTACAAAAAAATAATGCAATATTACAGAAACAGAAAGAATATGAGAAATGTTTCCCAATTTTATAAGAAAAAAGTTGACACATTGTTAATTTGTACTTTTTAAATTGTTAAATTGTTTTTTAAACTTCATTATTTACTTCAAGTTATTACAGTATGTCTCTATATATATATTTATTTTATTTTTTTAATTAATTTTGGCCAGAGGGGGCACATTTCAATTTTTACACACACTTGTTATTTCATATGTTGACCAGAAAGGGAGCACTTTTAAAAGTGACACACAGTCAATTTGAAAAATCCCTCCTTTTTGGGACCACCCTCATTTTGATAGATTTCACCACCAGGGGTGCAAATGAGACATTCTCTATTAGATGCAATGTTTTTCCGTATTGGGACCATGATTTATGTCATCACTTGTTCACACCTCCTCATATGGAAGCTACTTTTCCTTGTTGATGTCTCAAGAAGGCTAGAAATACAAGAAACACACACACACACACACACACACACACACACACTTTTGTATTTGTTACCTTCTTGAAAAATGCCTACCTCTTTAGGACCACCCTTTCTCGATATATAAAGATTTGGAATTTACAACATGAATAATATATACATACTATGCATATTTAAAAAAGCTTGTTGTGAAAAATGAGTTGGAATTTCACAAGAAAAAGGTCACAATTTCACAAGAAAAACTTTGAATTTTGGCTGTATTATAATAAAAGCAGTAATTTTACTCAACGGAAGTCAAAATTTTGCAAGAAAAAATGAACATTTGTGCAATTTTATGATAAAAGTTGGAATTTTACTTGATAACAGTCACAATTTTACAAGAAAAGCTTAACATTTTGACAATTCTATGAAAATAGTCGTAATTTTACTCGACAAAAGTCACAATTTTATAAGAAAACTTAAAAATGTTGGCAATATTTTTACAATAATCTGAATTTTATTTGGCAAAATTATGACAAAAAAACTTAGAATTTTAGCAGTATTATAATAAAAGTCGTAATTTTATTCAAAGCAAGTCAAACTTTTACAAGAAAAACTGAACATTTGTGCAATATTATGATAAAAATTAGATTTTTACTCGATAACAGTCACCATTTTAAAAGAAAAGCTTAACGTTTTGACACTTCTATGAGAAGAGTCGTAATTTTACTCGGCAAAAGTCATAATTTTATAAGAAAACTTTGGCAATATTATTATAATAATTAGAACTTTATTTGGCAAAATTATGACAAAAAATGTCACCATTTTACGAGAACAACAAACAAATTGGCAATATTGTGATAAAATTCAGAATTTTATATGACAAATGTCACCATTTTGCATGAAAAAGTAATAATTTTACATAAAAAAGTAATAATTTTACAAAAAAAATAGCAATATCACAGAAACAGAAAGAATGTGAGAAATGTTTCCCAATGTTATAAGAAAAAAGTTGACACATTGTTAATTTGTACTTTTTAAATTGTTAAATTGTTTTTTAATCTTCATTATTTACTTCAAGTTATTACAGTATGTCTATATATATATATTTATTTTATTTTTTTAATAAATTTTGGCCAGAGGGGGCACATTTCAATTTTTACACACACTTGTTATTTCATATGTTGACCAGAAAGGGAGCACTTTTAAAAGCGACACACAGTCAATTTGAAAAATCCCTCCTTTTTGGGACCACCCTCATTTTGATAAATGTCACCACCAGGGGTGCAAATGAGACATTCTCTATTAGATGCAATGGTTTTCCGTATTGGGACCATGATTTATGTCATCACTTGTTCACACCTCCTCATATGGAAGCTACTTTTCCTTGTTGATGTCTCAAGAAAGGTAGAAATACAAGAACACACACACACACACACACACACACACACACACACACACACACACACACACACACACACACACTTTTGTATTTGTTACCTTCTTGAAAAATGCCTACCTCTTTAGGACCACCCTTTCTAGATATATAAAGATTTGGAATTTACAACATGAATAATATATACATACTATGCATATTTAAAAAAGCTTGTTGTGAAAAATGAGTTGGAATTTCACAAGAAAAAGATCACAATTTCACAAGAAAAACTTTGAATTTTGGCAGTATTATAATAAAAGCAGTAATTTTACTCAACGGAAGTCAAAATTTTGCAAGAAAAAATGAACATTTGTGCAATTTTATGATAAAAGTTGGAATTTTACTTGATAACAGTCACAATTTTACGAGAAAAGCTTAACATTTTGGCAATTCTATGAAAATAGTCGTAATTTTACTCGACAAAAGTCACAATTTTATAAGAAAACTTAAAAATGTTGGCAATATTATTATAATAATTAGAACTTTATTTGGAAAAATTATGACAAAAAAATGTCACTATTTTACGAGAACAACAAACAAATTGTCAATATTGTGATAAAATTCAGAATTTTATATGACAAATGTCACCATTTTGCATTAAAAAGTAATAATTTTACATAAAAAAGTAATAATTTTACAAAAAAATATTGCAATATTACAGAAACAGAAAGAATATGAGAAATGTTTCCCAATTTTATAAGAAAAAAGTTGACACATTGTTAATTTGTACTTTTTAAATTGTTAAATTGTTTTTTAATACATACTTATTTTATTTGTTTTAATTAATTTTGGCCAGAGGGGGCACATTTCAATTTTCACACACACTTGTTATTCATATGTTGACCAGAAAGGGAGCACTTTAAAGCGACACACAGTCAATTTGAAAAATCCCTCCTTTTGGGACCACCCTCATTTTGATAGATTTCACCACCAGGGTGCAAATGAGACATTCTCTATTAGATGCAATGTTTTTTCCATATTGGACTCATGATTTATGTCATCACTTGTTCACACCTCCTCATATGGAAGCTACTTTTCCTTGTTGATGTCTCAAGAGGCTATAAATACAAGAACACACACACCCACACACACACACACACGAGCATGTGGTGTCTCTAATGCCACATAAATCACTTTCTTCACAAAGACAGAAACAGCGGATCTTCACAGAAAAAGGCCGATCACAGTGTGAATCTGTGTGCCAAAATCCTGTTGTCAGCGACACAAATTAACTGTGCGACGGCGAAAAGGATTTCTTCAATCAACTCACACTTTAATCCACACACACGCGCTTACAAAATCGTCCCAATCCATATTTTTCCACTCACAAATCGACACGTGGTGGATGATCTTGCACACCTAATCTCCGCGTTAATACCTCAGTGAAAGATACAAGCCGGCAGAAGTCAGAGTAGATGTACTCTGCACTTCTACAATGTGGTGCCCGCTGCAAATGGAGAAATACACAAAGAAAAAAGAAAAATCCAAGCCAACTACTGAGTCAACTGTTTTAGTGGAAACATCCAAGCTGATTACACAGAGTCAGGAGCTGCTTGTGATATTTACTGTCGTTTTTTTGAATGGATCAAACTGGACAAACTCTGCATAACCCATTTGTTTTGTACCATATTTTCCAGGACCATAGGGCGCACCGCTTTATAAGGCGCACTGGCCTAGTCATGTCTATTTTCATACAAACCCTGTTTCCATATGAGTTGGGAAATTGTGTTAGATGTAAATATAAACGGAATACAATGATTTGCAAATCCTTTTCAAGCATATTCAGTTGAATATGCTACAAAGACAACATATTTGATGTTCAAACTCGTAAACTTTTTTTTTTTTTTTGCAAATAATAATTAACTTAGAATTTCATGGCTGCAACACGTGCCAAAGTAGTTGGGAAAGGGCATGTTCACCACTGTGTTACATGGCCTTTCCTTTTAACAACACTCAATAAAGGTTTGGGAACTGAGGAGACACATTTTTGAAGCTTCTCAGGTGGAATTCTTCCCCATTCTTGCTTGATGTACAGCTTAAGTTGTTCAACAGTCCGGGGTCTCCCTTGTGCTATTTTAGGCTTCATAATGCGCCACACATTTTCAATGGGAGACAGGTCTGGACTACAGGCAGGCCAGTCTAGTACCCGCACTCTTTTACTATGAAGCCACGTTGATGTAACACGTGTCTTGCTGAAATAAGCAGGGGCGTCCATGGTAAACGTTGCTGGAGGCAACATATGTTGCTCCAAAACCTGTATGTACCTTTCAGCATTAATGGTGCCTTCACAGATGTGTAAGTTACCCATGTCTTGGGCACTAATACACCCCCATACCATCACACATGCTGGCTTTTCAACTTTGCGCCGAGAACAATCCGGATGGTTATTTTCTCTTTGGTCCGGAGGACACGACGTCCACAGTTTCCAAAAAAAAAATTAGAAATGTGACTCGTCAGACCACAGAACACTTTCCACTTTGTATCAGTCATCTTAGATGAGCTCAGGCCCAGCGAAGCCGACTGCGTTCCTGGGTGTTGTGATAAACGGTATTCCCCTTGCATAGGAGAGTTTAACTTGCACTTACAGATGTAGTGGCCAACTGTAGTTACTGACAGTGGGTTCTGAAGTGTTCCTGAGCCATGTGGTGATATCCTTTACACACTGATGTCGCTTGTTGATGCAGTACAGCCTGAGGGATGGAAAGGTCACGGGCTTAGCTGCTTACGTGCAGTGATTTCTCAGATTCTCTGAACCCTTTGATGATATTACGAGCGTAGATGGTGAAATCCCTAAATTCCTTGCAATAGCTGGTTGAGAAAGGTTTTTCTTAAACTGTTCAACAATTGCTCAGGCATTTGTTGACAAAGTGGTGACCCTCGCCCCATCCTTGTTTGTGAATGACTGAGCATTTCATGGAATCTACTTTTTATACCCAATCATGGCACCCACCTGTTCCCAATTTGCCTGCTCACCTGTGGGATGTTCCAAATAAGTGTTTGATGAGCATTCCTCAACTTTATCAGTCTTTATTGCCACATTTCCCAACTTCTTTGTCACGTGTTGTTGGCATCAAATTCTAAAGTAATGATTATTTGCAAAAAAAAAAAAAAAAGTTTATGAGTTTGAACATCAAATATGTTGTCTTTGTAGCATATTCAACCTGAATATGGCTTGAAAATTATTTGCAAATCATTGTATTCCGTTTATATTTACATCTAACACAATTTCCCAACTCATATGAAACGGGGTTTGTACAAAAGGCGCACTGGATTATAGGGTGCGTTAAAGGAGTCATATTATTATTATTTTTGTGTAAATAATGTGGTCTACATAACATGTAATGGTGGTTCTTTGTTCAAAATGTTGCATGGATGATGTTTCACACATCATCTTCAAGCCGCTTTCTGACAGTCGCTTCCGGGTGCGCCCGTTTGTGGGCGGGTCTATTTACGTGGCTCACCTTCGGCAGCGTCTACTCCCCGTCATCTTTGATGTAGCGGTGTAGCGTCCAAGGACGGGGAGTGGAAGAAGTGTCAAAAGATGGCGCCGACTGTTTTAATGACATTCAGACTTTACTTCAATCAATAACGGATCAGATAAGAACAAAGTTATTTGGGTGAATAATGTAAACTCACTACACCGGTATGTTTTAGCGCTTTCAAATCTATCACATGTTGTAGTAGGACTTTGGTAAGCTATGAAGCCGCACCACTTGATGGATTGCACTGTGCTTCAACATAGAAGTATTATTATGGTGTGTGTATAAGGTAAGACATATCATCTGGCGTTTTGTTCGCAATATTATGCAAAAGCAACTTTTCTTACTCAGGTACCTGCTGATGTGTAATTGGGATCTGCATAAGTGTCACGGACCGGGCACATGTCAGTGCGCATTCACCAGAACTGGCGGCAGCAAGCAGCTGCAATCATCGCCGGCAATCTGCACTACCTGGAGCTGATGATCAGACCTTCCTTTATAAGCCTGCTCAACCTGCCATCCCGCGCGGAACGTAACCTTCTGTGGCGTACAGTAAGCGATCACCGTGCTTTATCCAATCTTGCTCTCTTTCGCTGTGCTTTTCTTCCTGTCCTTTTTGATTGTCTCGTGTCCTCCTTGTCGATCCTACTGCAGACCTCCGTTCCCGCGTTGACGTTGCTGTGTGTCTCTTCATTCCTTGTCCACACCCCTGCATCCCGGACTGCCTTTTGGATCTCGACCTCCCACTTGGACGCGGACCTCTGACGCCTCTCTATTCGCCCTGACTACCTGCCTGTCTCACGGACATTCGAGCCTGCCTTTCCCCTCTTGGACTTCCTCGTCTCTTGTCAACATTTCCGGTAACACACAACAGTTAATTCACGAATAGTCTCACACATACACACTTTTGCATCTAGTCACACTCCATCCCCTGTTTAATTAATATTATGGGTTGGTTATTATAGATATTTTTAATATATATGATAAATAACTGCCCCCTTTTGTCTGTGCCGTTTTATTCCTCCCGTACGTAACAATAAGTCATGAAAATTTGCACGCGTCCGCCTTTGTAGTTTCGTGCCGACCCCGTAGTCGATACGCTTCTTCTTTTGTCTATCTTCTTGTCATGTGACATTCATCCTTTGCTGTTGCCATTTCTAATATAAAGTAGCGTAAAGTTCTTACTTATATCGGTCAGTAGACTAGCTATCAAAGTGCTAAAAACTATATTGAGTTTACATTTCTGGCGTTGATGTTGCATTATTGAGCCACGTATGAGGAGATGCTGCTCCGTTATCGATTGAAGTATAGTCTGAATGTCATTAAAACAGTTAGCGCCATCCTGAGAGACGCTCAGGAAGCTACTTGAAAAGGATCTGTAAAACAATATTTTGCAATATTTTGACCAAAGAACCACCATTACATGTTATGTAGACCAGTGGTCCCCAACCAGCCGATTGGTACCGGGCCGCACAAGAATTTAAAAAAAAAAAAAAAACTTTTTTTTTTTTTTTTTTTTTTTTTTTCATGAAATCAACATAAAAAACACAATATATACATTATATATCAATATAGATCAATACAGTCTGCAGGGATACAGTCCATAAGCACACATGATTGTATTTATTTATGTAAAAAATAAAAATAAAAAATAAAATAAAAATAAATAAATACACCCCCCCCCCCCCCCCCCCCACACCCTCCCACAAATTTTCAAGCGTTGACCGGTCCGCAGCTACAAAAAGGTTGGGGACCACCGATGTAGACCACAAGATAGTGTTTTCCATTTAGAAAAAAAAATCATAATATGACCCTTTTAATGCGCCTTATAATTCGGTGCGCCTTTTGTATGAAAAAAAAAGCTGAATAGACCCACTCATCGGCAGTGCGCCCTATGGTCCGAAAAATACAGTACACTAATTGTTTTGCCACCTACAACAAAAGGCTAAGATTTCAATGTTTTGTTCAGATAGCGCCGCATATACTGTCCTACATTTAAGGCTGTAGGACAATAGGACCCCCAGGCTTTGTGTGGCCCTAAACACGATTAATTCTGGCCTATTATAATAAACATTTCTGATTAGATTCCGTCATTTCCCCACATACACACTCAGTATGTTTACAAGCACAATTTTTTTTATTTTGATTAAATTGGGTTAAAATGTGCTTTTTAAAACACATATAAAAACCTTAATAAGGTTTTGGTAACACTTTAGTATGGGGAAATCCATCCATCCATCCATTTTCTACCGCTTGTCCCTTTTGGGGTCGCGGGGGTGCTGGAGCCTATCTAAGCTGTATTAGTTGCTTATTAAAGTAACAAATACTTAATATAGAGTTATTTTGACACTATGGGGACATATAAGGGTTACGGTTAGGGTTAGGGTTACTAATATGCAATAATTCTGAGGTATTGAGGGAAAACTCTTCGTTAACGACTTACTGGTTGTATAATAAGGCATGCAGAATAAGGCATTAATAAGTACTTAATAATGACTAATTAAGAGCCAATATGTTACTAATTTTGTATGTTAATAAGCAAGTAATTAATGGTGAATATGTGTTCCCCATACTAAAGTGTTACCAATGTTTTTATTAGCATCATGTACAGTCTTGTTGAGTTTTAATAATCGTGCAACCTGTCATTATTCACTTATATAGGATTATAAATCTGTCAGGATTCCCTTTACTTCATAATATAAGGTAAAAGGTATGCCGTTGTGTCCTTGGGCAAGACATTTTACCCACCTGCTCCCAGTGCCACCCCCACTGGTTTAAATGTAACTTAGATATTGGGTTTCACTATGTAAAAGCGCTATATAAATATAATTAACTTCACTTCACTAACACTTTTTGTGGGGAACATATTCACTATTAATTAGTTGCTTATTAAAGTACAAAGACTTAATTTAGCGTTTTGGACACCAGGGGAACATATAGGGCTTAGGGTTAGGGTTACTAATAAGGAATAATTCTGAGGTTATTGAAGGAAGACTCTTAGTTAATGGCTTACTGCTTGTATAATAAGGCCATGCAGAATAAGGCATTAATAAGTACTTAATAATGACTAATTAATAGCCAATATCTTACTAATTTGCATGTTAATAAGCAACTAATTAATGGTGAATATGTTCCGCATACTAAAGTGTTACCAATGTCATGATCCGTGGCCCGGATCATGTTTTGTTATGTTCTGTTAGTATTGGACTCCCTTAGTTCCTGTTTGTGCACCTCTGGGTTTTGGTTTAGTTTCCATGGGGATTAATTGGGTTCACCTGCCTCTGGTTAGTGGTCGGCACGCTCAGCTGCTGTCAACCACTAATCAGAGAGCTATTTATTCACCTTGCTCGCCACGCTCAGTCTGGCTTCATTGTTTGCTTCTTGCCACAGTTACGTGAGTATTCCTTACCTCTAGTCTATGCCAAGTGTTAGTTTTAGCGTCCAGTGCGATCGGCACGTTTTTCCTCTGGCTTGTTTTCCAGTTTTGGTACTTGTTTGATTTCGACAAATAAATCATGTTCCTACCTGCACGTCCTGTCCGGAGTGGTCCGTCTGCATCCCGGGGGAACAAACCCCGCAGAAAGATGAGACCCAATCGTGACAACCAAGGTTTTTATTAGCATCATGTACAGTCTTGTTGATTTTTAATAATCGTACAACCTGTCATTATTCACTTAAGTATGATTATAAATATGTCAGGATTCCCTTTACCTTATAGTGTAAGGTATATATTAGCTGAATCATGTAGGATTATCATTAGTGGATGAAAATAATCATATTAACACGTCATTATTATGATAAGTATAATCATGATTGGTGCATTTACTGGCGTTCAAGCTTCCCCTGTCTTTAAAAATTAGTGACACCTTTGTTTCAAACTTCAAGGTTCTTTGAACGCACCACAATTATGTGTTATGAGATGCAAAAGTGAAACTTAAAGGCCTACTGAAAGCCACTACTACCGACCACGCAGTCTGATAGTTTATATATCAATGATGACATCTTAACATTACAACACATGCCAATACGGCCGGGTTAACTTATAAAGTGCAATTTTAAATTTCCCGCTAAACTTCCGGTTGAAAACGTCTATGTATGATGACGTATGCGCGTGACGTCAATCGTTGAAACGGAAGTATTCGGACCCCCTTGAATCCAATACAAAAAGCTCTGTTTTAATCTCAAAATTCCACAGTATTCTGGACATCTGTGTCGATGAATCTTTTGCAATTTGTTTAATGAACAATGAAGACTGCAAAGAAGAAAGTTGTAGGTGGGATCGGTGTATTAGCGGCGGACTACAGCAACACAACCAGGAGGACTTTGAGATGGATAGCAGACGCGCTAGCCGCCGACCTCACCTTGACTTCCTCCGTCTCCGGGCCGCCGACCGCATCTATGATCGTCGCTCCGTCGATCGCTGGAACGCAGGTGAGCACGGATGTTGATGAGCAGATGAGGGCTGGCTGGCGTAGGTGGATAGCTAATGTTTTTAGCATAGCTCTGTGAGGTCCCGTTGCTAAGTTAGCTTCAATGGCATCGTTAACAACAGCATTGTTAGGCTTCGCCAGGCTGGAAAGCATTAACCGTGTAGTTACATGTCCATGGTTTAAAAGTATTGTTGATTTTCTGTCCATCCTTCCAGTCAGGGGTTTATTTATTTTGTTTCCATCTGCATTTAAGCCCGATGTGCTATCACGTTAGCTCCGTAGCTAAAGAGCTTCGCCGATGTATTGTCGTGGAGATAAAAGTCACTGTGAATGTCCATTTCGCGTTCTCGACTCTCATTTTCAAGACGATATAGTATCCCAGGTGGTTTAAATACAAATCCGTGATCCACAATAGAAAAAGGAGAAAGTGTGGAATCCAATGAGCCAGCTTGTACTTAAGTTACGGTCAGAGCGAAAAAAGATACGTCCTGCACTGCACTCTAGTCCTTCACTCTTACGTTCCTCATCCACGAATCTCAAATTAATGGGGTAATCGTTGCTTTCTCGGTCCGAATCGCTCTCGCTGCTGGTGTAAACAATGGGGAAATGTGAGCAGCCTTTCAACCTGTGACGTCACGCTACTTCCGGTACAGGCAAGGCTTTTTTTTATCAGCGACCAAAAGTTGCGAACTTTATCGTCGATGTTCTCTACTAAATCCTTTCAGCAAAAATATGGCAATATCGCGAAATGATCAAGTATGACACATAGAATGGATCTGCTATCCCCGTTTAAGTAAAAAAAAAATCATTTCAGTAGGCCTTTAAACATAACTTGCTCCGATGCCGTCACAAACAGATGTATCATATGTTGACCTTATTTCTATCTCCAAATCCTGGTTCCCCAATTTTGGTACCATTTAGACGTAGACTTAGACAAACTTTAATGATCCACAAGGGATATTGTTCCACACAGTAGCTCAGTTACAAAGGATGGAAAGTGTAAGGCTGGAAAGGATAATGCAGGTATAAAGTAGACTAAAAATGTACCGTAGTAGCAATATAAAATATAACATATATTAAGATTAAGATTAAAGATTAAAGTACCAATGATTGTCACACACACACTAGATGTGGTGAAATTTGTCCTCTGCATTTGTCCCATCCCCTTGGGGAGCAGTGGGCAGCAGCGGCGCCGCGCCCGGGATTGGTGATTTAACCCCCAACTCCAACCCTTTGTTGCTGAGTGCCAAGCAGGGAGGTTATGGGTCCCATTTTTATAGTCTTTGGTATGACTCGGCTGGGATTTGAACTCCAACCTATATATGTAATATTTACCAACTATTTATACAGTATATGATATATACTGATATATTATATTATTATATTGATATATTACTAATAAATGCATTTGTAAATGCATAAATGTTTGCTTTACATTATGACACAGGTATCTAATTTAAGGGTTGTAGACATATAATCAAAGTGAACTATATTGCCTCGATATTTGTATCAGGTAGGCGCTCACCTTTATGGCATCCTGCAGGATAGTAGCAAAAATAAACGTAGTTATTTGCAAAGTGTACTTAATCGTGTCTTGTTTGTTTTGATGTCTCGGAGAGATTCCGTAAAACTGTCAACAAAAGTGTCCTGTGCTTCTGGTGTGGTCTTTCTCACTTTCCATCTCAGGTAGAGTACATTAGTACTAATGCCCTCTAAGACCTCCCAACGCTATCCCAGAAGTCCTTTCTCTCCCCAAATCCTCTTTGCTCCCAGGGTCCCTAAGCACCTTGGCATAGGGAAGGTGTCCTACCGCGGATTGTCTTAATCTCTCCTTTTCCTCCAGAATAGGGCTAAAGCAACACAAAATGTCACTTTCCCTATCTTTGCTTACAAGGATATATTTTGCATCTCTTTTCCTCTCCCTTATTTGTCTGAGCTACTTCTCACTTCTACTAAGTCAACGTTTTGTCGCAGAATCATGTGGGGGGGGAAAAAAATCCAAAACTTATTTGGGGAAATGTACAGTGAATGACGATATTTTAAAATGTAGGTTGTGTGAATAAAATAAGGGCACGTGAGGATTAGATGCACTTATTGAGAAAAACAATAAAAAGGTATGTCGGAATAGTTGCAGGATTGGAAAGACAACACACTTACAAACCAAAAGTGTTCTCCTTTGAAGTAATCCCTTCGGAGTCCTGTCTATGGATTTCCATCCAGGTCATTCGGTGTATTCTCAGGGCATTCAATCGATTGCAACTGGACTGTTTGGTTTGCCTTAGAAGACGTTTTGCCTCTCATCCAAGTAAGCTTCATCAGTTCATGCTCATAGACTTAGATTGGTAAGATCTCGTTTTAGACTTAGATTTAATAGACTATATTGCCAAACGTATTTGGCCACCCATCCAAATGATGAGAATCAGGTGTCCTAATCACTTGGCCTGGCCACAGGTGTATAAAATCAAACCTTTAGGCATGGAGACTATTTCTACAAACATTTGTGAAACTGTCATAGGATGCCACCTGTGCAACAAATCCAGTCGTGAAATTTCCTTGCTCATAAATATTCCAAAGTCAACTTTGGGCTTTATTATGATAAAATGGAAGAGTTTGGGAACAACAGCAACACAACCGCCAAGTGGTAGGCCACATAAACTGACTAGAGAGGGGTCAGCAGATGCTGAAACACATAGTGCAAAGACTTTCTGCACAGTCAGTTGCTACAGAGCTCCAAACTTCATGTCACCTTCCAATTAGCCCACGTACAGTACGCAGAGAGCTTCATGCAATGGGTTTCCATGGCCACAGGAGCTGGACGAAGTGGCTGGGTCAGAGGAAAGTCTGGGCTTCCCTGCTTAGGCTGCTGCCCCCGCGACCCGACCTCGGATAAGCAGAAGAAGATGGATGGATGGATGGATGGATGGACATCATCTGTATTCTTAATACACAGTAAGATCTAGTCCACTAATAGATTTATTGTCGATTTTCGGGCACATCGACGTCTTGGTAGGCCTCTATCAATCCACTAATGCTGCAGCACTACTAAGCAGGAAGCTCTCTGTTTGCTCCCCTCAAGGTTGTCCGGGGGTGAAATGAGATAGAACAAACAAAAACATCCAAAAACACCAACAAATATATGTTGTTTCTTATATTAGACCGGTAAATCCTGCGTATTTTATGCCCTTTTGTCTCTTGCGATATGGAATTTTGGGGGTGTTTTTAGCGCAACTGATATTAGCTTCCGTGTTAATCCCCTCTGAGAATAAAGTCATTAGAACATTAATCACTGCGTTCTAATTACCTCTTCTTTGCCCCCTCCCCCTCGTTTACACAGTGACTCAGGTATTTAGCACACCACCCCTTCTGAACACACAGGAGGGGCAAATAACAGCAGAATTTAGAAGTAGTTCAGTTCATTTAGGGCAGGGGTTGGCAACCTTTACCACTCAAAGAGCCATTTTGGCAAGTTTCACAAATTAAAGAAAGTAATGGGAGCCACAAAAAAAATTTAAAATGAAAAACACTGCATACAAAGCTTAAACGCTTTGTGCTATGTTAACTAGGGGGCTCCGACACACGCACCGGCACGCACTTTAATGTGGAAATTTGATGTTAGTGCAGCCCGCGAGTTTTGAATGAATGGCGCTTGATAGCGTCATACTTGCCAACCCTCTCATTTTTCCCGGGAGACTCCCGAATATCAGAGCGTGATGACACTGCATTTGGCGCCCTCTACAGTCTGCCCTAACAGTGTACCTGCTCGACCACACGTAGAATGCAGTTTCAGCTTGCTCACGTAAGTGACAGCAAGGCGTACTAACTCAGCAGCCACACATCTTACACTGACGGTACCAATACCCAGAATCCCATGCAGCCCTAACTCTTCCGCTCAACCAACGCACGGAGAGGGGGGGGTTGATGTGTGGGGGGATTTGGTGGTAGCGGGGGTGTATAATGTAGACCGGAAGAGTTAGGGCTGCATGGGATTCTGGGTATTGGTTGTGTTGTGTTTATGTTGTGTTACGGTGGGATGTTCTCCAGAAATGTGTTTTTCATTCTTTTTTGGTGTGGGTTCACGGTGTGGCGCATATTTGTAACGTAACAATGTTAAAGTTGTTTGATACGGCTACCGTCAGTGTAAGCTGTGTGGCTGATGACTAAGTATGCTTTGCTGTCTCCTGTGTGTGCAAGTAATAACAACATGCAACATGTGGCTGGACTGGCACGCTGTATGTAAATGCTATAGAGGGCAATTACTGTAGTGCAATTAGGGCACGCCCTTTATTTAGTAATTAGAGTGTAAATAGGACTATTTTTTTCCCTGGGAGTAATCTATGAGGGACACTGAGATCCATAAATCTCCTCGGAAAATCGGGGGGGTCGGCATGTATGTAGCTGAGCCGCATCAGAGTGGTCAAGGAGCCGCATGCGGCTCCGGAGCCGCGGGTTGCCGACCCCTGATTTAGGGGCTGCAGTTCGAAACACAAATGATAGTGGTTTTAGTGAGGCTTATGGGTACCAAAATAGGAAATATCTTCATCGGATTTGCGCAATCACCGTCTTCTCAGCAGGGGACTTTGTGAAAAAAAATGTCAACTACAATTTTCATGGTAGCAGAACATTCAGGAAAATACACTATATTGCCAAAGGTATTTGGCCACCCATCCAAATGATCAGAATCAGGTGTCCTAACCACTTGGCCCGGCCACATGTGTATAACATCAAGCTCTTAGGCATGGAGACAGTGGAACTGTCATAGGAAAACAAATCCAGTTGTAAAATGTCCTCGCTCCTAAATATTCCAAAGTGAACTGTCGGCTTTATTATAAGAAAATGGAAGAGTTTGGGAACAACAGCAACTCAGCCACAAAGTGGTAGGCCACGTAAATTGACAGAGAGGGGTCAGCGGATGCTGAAGCGCATAGTGCAAAAGTTAACTTACCGTAGGGCGCACCGGATTATAAGGCGCACTGCCGATGATTGGTCTAGTTTTGATCTGTTTTCATATATAAGGCGCACCAAATTATAGGGCGCATTAAAGGAGTCATATTATTTTAAAAAAAATGTCCAAATGTAAAAGACTTCCTTGTGGTCTACATAACATGTAATGGTGGTTATTTGGTCAAAATGTTGCATAGATGATGTTTTACAGATCATCTTCAAGCCGCTTTCTGACAGTCCCTCTTGGATGCATGGTTTTGTGGGCGGTCTTATTTACGTGGCTCACCTTCGGCAGCGTCTTCTCCTCCGTCATCTTTGTTGTAGCGGTGTAGCGTGCAAGGACAGGAGTGGAAGAAGTGTCAAAAGATGGCGCTAACTGTTTTAATGACATTCAGACTTTACTTCAATCAATAACGGAGCAGCATCTCCTCATCCGGAAACAACAACACAGGAAATGTGTCCCGGAAACAACAACACAGGAAATGTGTCCCGTGAAAAAAACGTCCGACCAGAACTCTTAATAACTAAAGTTACTTGGGTAAATAATGTCAACTCACTATACCGGTATGTTTTAGCGTTTTCATGGCGAGTTTACTGACAGATATAAGTAAGAACTTTACACTACTTTATATTAGAAATGGCAACAGCGGAGGATGAATGTCACATAACAAGAAGATTGAGAAAAAGAAGAAGCTTATCGACTCGCGGACGCACGCAAATTTTTTCAGGACTTATGCAGATCCAAAATACAGATCAGCAGGTACCAGAAGGTAAGAAAAGTTGCTTTTGCATAATATTGCAAAACAAAATGCCAGATAATATGTCTTATAGGGGTGTGGGAAAAAATCGATTTGAATTCGAATCGTGATTCTCACGTTGTGCGATTCAGAATTGATTCTCATTTTTAAAAAAATCGATTTTTTTATTTGTATTTTTTTTATTATAATTTTTTTATTTTTTATTTTTATTTTTATTAATCAATCCAACAAAACAATACACAGCAATACCATTTTTACAAAAATCTACTACTCCGCTTGCATGTCAGCAGACTGGGGTAGATCCTGCTGAAATCTATGTATTGAATGAATAGAGAATCCTTTTGAATCAGGAAAATATCGTTTTTGAATCGAGAATCGTGTTAAATTGAAAAAAAATCGATTTTGAATCGAATCGTGACCCCAAGAATCGATATTGAATCGAATCGTGGGACACCCAAAGATTCACAGCCCTAATGTCTTACCTTATACACGCACCATAATAATACTTGTATGTTTAATGCGCCAACAATCCTTCAAGCGGTTTGGCTTCATAACTTACCAAAGGCGTACCCAAACATTTTGATGGATTTTTTTAACGCCGTGTTCTACATTTTTAATGGAACATTTAAAATGTTGGTGTTGTTTACTTGAGACGTATTGCAATCATAGTGCTGTCTGCGCTTATCTCTTATGTTTGACTGCCATCTACTGGCCACACTTATCATTACACCATGCACCAAATAAAAAAGCTTTGAGGTGAGTAAGCTCAACCAAACTTATTCCTTACGTTAGGCACATCGGGTTATAAGACACACTGTCGAGTTTTGAGAAAAAAAAAAATTTTTAAGTGCGCCTTATAGTCCGGAAAATACGGTACGTATGTTGGTTCCATTTGCGCGTAAAAACCGATGTAGCATCCTCCTTGTTAGTGTGAAGTGATGTTAGAGACAATATACACTTTGTTGCACATGTACTATGTCACTATATCCATGAATAAATGCATTGTAATTCCACGAGAGTTTTGCAGCGCCACATAGGATAGAATAGGATAGAATATAATAGAGTTTTATTGTCATTATCACAGTGAACAGGTTCAAAGAACAACCAAATTGGAGCAGATCCCCTAAGGTGCATACACAATAATTTAGTAATATAAATAGTAAAAAAAGATAATAAAAGATCAACTATGTATCTATATATATGTATATATCCACACACATGCACATTTCCATACATATGCATATATATATACATATACACATGCATGTCCGTGTGCTTTAGGCACTTAAACATGCCAAAGAATTTCCTTGGCTCGTTACGTGCAGTGAAGTATACATTTGTAAAATCAGCACGCACTGTTATATTACCATGTTGCTGATTAAACTTGATATCATTCCATGAGTGTTGGATTTCAGCAGCCCGTGTGTACATGCACGCTTTTAACACCGAGAAAACAAAACAAAAAAACATAATGCTCCCAGGGCTCTGTGGAACTGCATGCTGGTTTTAAAGATAATGTACATGTCACTGTATGTCTAGTACAGGGGTCGGCAACCCGCGGCTCTAGAGCCGCCCTAGTGGCTCTCTCGAGCTTTTTCATAAATGTATGAAAAATTGAAAATGATGAGGGGAAAAAAATATATTTTTTGTTTTAATATGGTTTCTGTAGGAGGACAAACATGACATAAACCTCCCTAATTGTTATAAATCACTCTGTTTATATTAAACATGCTTCACTGATTCGAGTATTTGGCGAGCACCGTTTTGTCCTACTAATTTTGGCGGTCCTTGAACTCACCGTATAGTTTGTTTACATGTATAACTTTCTCCGACTTTCTAGGACGTGTTTTATGTTTTTGTCTGTCTCATTTTGTCCACCAAACTTTTAACGCTGTGCATGAATGCACAAAGGTGAGTTTTGTTGGGTGGAACACTACTCAGAACTGTACTCCCGTGAAACATCAGTTTCCAATGCTGCCCTTAGTGGTACGAAGGATCTGCCCATCATGGAGGAGCTAGATGAAGTGCCCACTATGGAAGAGCTCAGCAAAGCCATTGATGCCCTCCCAAACGACAAAGCACCAGGTAGCGATAACATCCCACCTGAAGCCATCAAGCACGGGAAACCTGCCCTGCTTCAGCCTCTATATGAGTTGCTCTGCATGTGCTGGGAGGAAGGTGCAGTCCCACAAGACATGCGTGACGCCACCATTGTGACACTGTATAAAAACAAAGGTGACCGCAGTGACTGCAACAACTACAGAGGGATCTCCCTTCTCAGCATTGTCGGCAAAGTGTATGCACGCATCCTCCTCAACAGGCTGCAGAGACTCGCGGATCGTGTCTATCCAGAATCCCAATGTGGCTTCAGAGCAGGCAGGTCGACAACTGACATGATCTTTTCCCTTCGACAGCTCCAGGAAAAGAGTAGAGAGCAAGGCCAGCCACTCTACATGATGTTCATAGACCTCACCAAGGCCTTCGATCTGGTCAGCAGGGAAGGCCTATTCCAGCTCCTTGAGAAGATTGGCTGCCCCCCAAAGCTCGGCAGCATGGTGACCTCCTTCCATGTCAACATGAAGGGCACAGTCCTGTATGACGGATCATCCTCAGAACCATTCTGTATCAACAGTGGTGTCAAGCAGGGCTGTGTACTTGCACCAACCCTTTTCGGGATTTTCTTTTCCCTGCTCCTGTCTTACGCCTTCGACTCCTCCACTGATGGTGTATACCTGCACACCCGGTCTGATGGGAGATTGTTTAACCTGGCGCGACTGCGTTCTAAGACCAAGGTCAGGACAGTTCTCATCAGGGAGATGTTGTTTGCTGATGATGCAGCCCTCATGACTCACACAGAGGATGCCCTTCAGAGTTTGGCTGACCGCTTTGCCGATGCTTGTAAGCAGTTTGGGCTCACAATAAGCCTGAAGAAGACCAACATCAGTGCACAAGACATCAGTACTGCCCCCTCCATCACAGTTGATAACATCAGACTGGACACTGTGGACGAGTTCACCTACTTGGGATCAACAATCAGCAACAACCTCTCACTGGACATCGAACTGGACAGGCGTCTCGGAAAGGCAAATACCATCATGGCTAGACTGACCAAGAGAGTGTGGGAGAACGGAGCGCTGTCAGAACACACCAAGATCCGTGTATATCAGGCCTGCGTTCTCAGCACCCTTCTCTATGGAAGTGAATCCTGGACCACCTATATGAAGCAAGAACGTCGGCTCAACACCTTCCACATGCGGTGCCTCAGGCGCATCCTCAACATCAGCTGGCAGGACCACATCCCATACACCAACATCCTGCAGCGCGCCAAGATCCCCAGCATGTACTCCCTGCTGAGTCAACGCCGTCTCCGCTGGCTCGGCCATGTCCGACGGATGGAGGATGGAAGACTACCTAAGGACATCATGTATGGACAACTGACCATTGGCACCAGACGAGCTGGTCGCCCCCTACTACGCTTCAAGGACGTCTGCAAAAGAGACATGAAAGCATGCAACATCTCTCCTGACAGCTGGGAGGTACAGGCCATGGACAGAAATGCTTGGCGTCAGACTGTCCACAAGGGCAGTGCAGAAGCTGAGGTGGCAAGAGATCGGCTTGCAGCAGAGAAGAGGAGACGCAGGAAGTGCACTGCAGCAACCCCTCAAACCCAGGCCACCTTATTCATTTGCACAAACTGCAATAAAGACTGTCACTCACAGATCGGACTGCGCAGCCATAGCAGACGATGCCAAACAACATGACAAGACTCCAGACGCGCATCAGTATGGTCTCTCGAGACTGAGCTGCCGATGATGATGATAACTTTCTCCGACTTTCTAGGACGTGTTTTATGTTTTTGTCTGTCTCATTTTGTCCACCAAACTTTTAACGCTGTGCATGAATGCACAAAGGTGAGTTTTGTTGATGTTATTGACTTGTGTGGAGTGCTAATCAGACATATTTGGTCACTGCATGACTGCGAGCTAATCCATGCTAGCATGCTATTTAGGCTAGCTATATGTACATATTGCATCATTATGCCTCATTTGTAGGTATATTTGAGGTAATTTAGTTTCCTTTCAGTCATCTTAATTCAATTTATATCTCATGACACACTATCTGTATGTAATATGGCTTTTAACTTTTGGCGGCTCCAGACAGATTTGTTTTTGTATTTTTGGTCCAATATGGCTCTTTCAACATTTTGGGTTGCCGACTCCTGGTCTAGTATATCAAAATAAACATTATAATAAAAGAGGTGTATAGTCACCAAAACAGCTGTTGCTGCTTTTTCCAGGCTTCTGATTGGACAAAAAGTGCATGACAGCAGGTGTGTGCATTTGTGTGTAGATATAGACGGTTTTGAAACCACAGTTGTGTGGATGGAGATCATTCTAGGCCATGTCCACACGAAGACGGAGAGTATAAAAACACATCTTTGGGGTCATAGGCGCCGATCTACATTTCTGCCAGTGGTGCTCGGACTGGCAGTAAATCCAACGCTACTTTTAGCTTCAGGCTATGTTTACACTAAGCCGGATAACCCGTTAAACGAATAATTATTTAGCCTAAGCCCCGTTTCAGCCACACTAAACCATCGTTTTAAGGTACGTCCCCCTCCTCTGACAATTTTTTACACAGGTAAGTACGCCGTGTATTTCTTAAAATCTCCGGCTCTTAGCTTTGTATGGACTCATTGATCGTTTACAAACTGAGTTCGGAGAGGAAGTGACGTCAGAAAGAACGCGCCACAGCCAGCTTCATAATAAAGCGGTTTCGTAACTCGGAGGTAACCACTGGAAATATGGAGGCGAGTCATCCAGACATGGCCGTGTTTCTCCTTCTTCTACATTCTTGTGGAAATCACACATAAATACCTTAAGAGAAAGCCATTGCAGCTATTTGGGATACAACACTTCTCAGACGGCAAAAGAACTTTCGAAATTCCAGGGGTTCTTTAATCGTGGGAATTGTTGTGTGTGGACACGGATAACGTTGGGTGGGATTTACCCTGGATAACCTTATCCGGTTTCGTGTAAACGGGGCCTCAGAGGGCCGATTCTAACAGTGAATACTATTATTACATTATATTCATGCATTTTATTAGTACATTTTTTAAAAACTAAAATGTAAAAAAAAAATATGGTAAATTGCAATAATTTCAGCTCAAAATGTAGTGTATATTACTGTAAATGTAAAAACAGTACTACTGTTTTATGGTAAAAAAAAAAAAAAAAAAAAAGTTAGCTCAGTTGCCAGAATTTTACTGTAAAATTTACATTTATTTTTTACTGTGAATATAAAAACTGCAATTTTACAGTTGTTTTTTTTTTTTTACCATAAAACAGTAGTACTGTTTTTACATTTACAGTAATGTTTTTTTTGTTTGTTTGTTTTTTTACCGCAAATCAACAACTGTAGATGTTTCCGTGTATTACTGTAAATGCCAAAACGGCACCACTTTATTACAGTGTAAAAACTACACTTTTTTTCATTTAGAGAAAAATGCTGTAAAAACCACAGTAAATTTCACAATTTTACCATGAAATCTATTGCTGCTTTAAAATCATTATTATTAGTATTTAGTAATATTAAAAAATGGTTTGAATGTTTGATAATATATTTTTTGCTTTATTAGACAATATTTAAGTTAACATAATTTGTCATGACATGGAGTACATATATATATTTTTTTTTTTAAAGAATACATTGAGTAAGAAAAGTTGCAGTACTTTATTGATACATACTATTTGCAGGCTTTCAAAGTGGCGGGCCCGTGTTTCTCCTTCTTCTACATGTACAGACGCTTGTGGAAATCACACATGAATACCTAAAGAGAAAGCCATTGCAGCTATTTGGGATACAACACTTCTCAGACGGCAAGAGAACTTTCCAATGTCCAGGTCAGCTGTCATTCTATTAACCGAAAAACTTTGTCCATTTGTCAAAGAAGAGTCAACAAGAATGCGGGCACCCGTGGATGTGATAAAGAAGGTAGCCTGTGCTTTGTATTACCTGGCCGACGAGGGAAGACTACGGAAAACGGCGAATGCTTTTGGACTGGCAAAGCAGACTGTGTCAGTTATTGTCCGCCATGTATGTCACGGACTCAACGTCTAGGTCCAGAGTATATAAAGAAGTGGTTCTTAACCTTGTTGGAGGTACCGAACTCCATCAGTTTCATATGCGCATTCACTGAACCCTTCTTTTTTTCAAATTCAAGAAAAAGTCATATATTTTTTTACTGGTTCACAAAATAAACTGCGCATGAACATCACCTTGTTCAAAGAACAAAACCAACACAGTGCATGAACTCACAACAAATTACACACCTTACACACATTACCATGAATTGGTTAACGTGGACCCCGACTTAAACAAGTTGAAAAACTTATTCGGGTGTTACCATTTAGTGGTCAATTGTACGGAATATGTACTGTACTGTGTAAACTGTGATGTGTATTCTCTTCTTTTGCAATCTGCTAGTAAAAGTTTCAATCAATCAATCAATCAACCTGCAAATCAGATGGAAATTAGAGGGAACATTGTTTGGGGGTATCCATAATACGCTGATAGGGAGAAGTTTTTATTTACACGATAAGTCGGATGTGTCTTTACCTCTGTGGCGGAGGCTCCGCCGAACCCCTGAGGCCAACTCACCGAACCCCTAGGGTTCTATCGAACCCAGGTTAAGAACCACTGATATAAAGTCACCAAAAAGGAATGGACAATGAAGGTGAAGGCAAGAGAGTGAGGAGTGTCCTGATCAGATATCTCAGTGTTTCCCACACATTCATTTATTTGTGGCGGCCCGCCACGAAAGAATTACGTCCGCCACAAATTTGTTGTTGTTCTGTCCAGCTTCTCAGGCAAATCATATAGTTGATGTAGATGCCCATATAGGCTGTTCAGATTTACTTTACAAAAGATAAGTGTAGGATACTTCTCTTGTTGCCTTATTTGTATTTGACCACTACTGTTTTCTGTTTATTTGTTACTGACTGTGGCAGGACACCTCTGCCTCTGTTTCACTTTATGTTGCTGGTAAATAATATGGTTGTAGTAGTAGGCTAAAGTTAAATTATTTAGTATGCACTAATTAAAAGGGCAGAGCCACAGTTAATAAATATATTTCAGTGAACAACTTATTGTTCAAATCTGTATATAAATATGTACATAAAGTGTTGTAATTATATTGTAAAATGGATGGATGGATGGATGGATGGATGGACGTTTAAAACAAAACTGTTATTATTAATTAGTAAGTATACATTTTTTGAGCCTTTTTATTTTTTTTATTTTTTTATTTTTTTATTTATTTTTTTATAATGTCCTGCCCAGCTTCTCGGGCAAATCATATAGCAGATGTAGATGCCTATATCGGCTGTTCAGATTTACTTTACAAAAGAGAAGTGTAGGATACTTCTCTTGTTGCCTTACTTGTATTTTGACTTTATTAAATGTATTTATATTATCATTTGGTGCAGCCGGGCCGGAGCAGGAGAGGATAGAAAGAGAGAAAAAGGAAGACAGAGGGGGGAATTGTGGGGACAAGAGGGGGATTAGAAAAGAAGATCACAGACATGCTGACACACAAGGTCGCTACCCCAACAACTGAACTTTTGAGCCTTTTTAAAGAAAATCATATCATTGTAGTGCATTATGCAAATAACTCGATGATGTCATGGTGACCACGCCCATATTCACGCCCATAGCCACGCCCCCACCGCC
>NC_084749.1:46928243-46988243 GCF_033978785.1 Entelurus aequoreus | reverse complement strand
AAGTAAACGGAGCAGAACCCAGATAATCCACCACTGCTTGGGAGAGCCGGAGTACGGCCCAAAAAAGAAATAGGTGAACTGGATTGATAATCAATAGAAGGCAGGATCGGTTGAGGTCGCATAATCCCAGTTTGAATCAGCACCGAATCTTACTTCGTACAGTAGATATTCACCTTTGTACAGTATATACCTAAATGTCAGCATTAAGATCCATGAATTGTCCAAAAGAAACTAAGGATTTTAAAAAAAAACTGTAAAAATAACAAATACTGTGTTTTCCGGACTATAAAACGCACTTAAAATCATTGTTTTCCCCCTCAAAATTCGACAGTGCGCCTTATAACCCGGTGCGCCTAATGTAAGGAATATGTTTGATTGAGCTTACTCACCTCAAAGCTTTTTTATTTGGTACATGGTGTAACGATAAGTGTGACCAGTAGATGGCAGTCAAACATAAGAGATAAGTGTAGACTGCAATATGTCTAAAGTAAACAACACCAACATTTTAAATATTCCATTGAAAATATAGAACATTACACACGGCGCTCAAAAATGTATCAACATGTTTTAGTACGACTTTGGTAAGCTATGAAGCCACACCGCTTGAAGGATTGTCGGCACATTAAACATACGAGTGTTATTATGGTGTGTGTATAAGGTAAGACATATTATCTGGTGTTTTGTTTCGCATCGTCATGCAAAAGCAACTTTTCTTACCTTCTGGTACCTGCTGATCTGTATTTGGGATCTGCATAAATCCTGATAAATTGCACGCATCCGCGAGTCAATAAGCTTCTTCTTTTTGTCTATCTTCTTGTTATGTGACATTCATCCTCCGCTGTTGCCATTTCTAATATAAAGTAGTGTAAAGTTCTTACTTATATCTGTCAGTAAACTCGCCATGAAAGCGCTAAAACCAGTGACGTGCAGTTAGGGGAGGCAGGTGAGGCGGGGCCTCATGTGCCATCATGGAAAGAAAAAAAATTTAAAAAGAAAAAAAAAAATGTAATTGTTATATGTATCCAGTGATTATACTATAAAGTTATTTTCCATTTAACTTCACCAGTGTTAGATTATTTGTATTCAAAATCGCTGAATTTTCACATTTGCCGTTCAAATACTGAGAAGAGACGGTGCGGTGAGTCACCAGCCAGTTGAGCCTCACCATGGATTGCGCAATGACTCGGCTTACTGCTGGCCTGCTGTGCAGTGAGACCGTATTGCTATATGAATTATATTATACATTTCCATAGTTTAGTTAGCTGAGGTATATAATGTTTTTTGTCAACAACTGTATGTGTGTAACGTATTTCTTGTGCTGAGCAATCATAAAACTGCTGCGAAGACGCACTGGCTGAGGCTCCCAGTAATCCCGCCTCCTGGTGGTAGAGGGCGGTAGTGATCCCAGAGATCATTTTTGCGACTACTCGGCTGCAGAAGAAGTGACAACAAGCAGCAACAGTCAGCAGCGATCGTTTATTTTTTTCCCCTTGCCTGGACTATTGACATGGAGGATTACATATCTAAAAATAAAACAGTTTTCTAAACTGGTCTTTCAATCGAAGCAGGAGGTATTACTTAAAGGAAGATCTCCATCGAGACAGAAAGACTTTTAAAACTGAAGAAAGATAAGGAAGACTTCTATAAAGAAGTTATTGATGCTTTTGTTCAAAAGGAGCTGCGCATGGACTTCATTTATAAGTAAAGGTAAGACCATAATAATGTTTTTTTTTATTACATGTGCTTTTTTGTGTGCTACAGTTTGTATGTGTAAAGTTAAAGTTAAGTTAAAGTACCAAAGATTGTCACACACACACACTAGGTGTGGTGAAATTTGTCCTCTGCATTTGACCCATCCCCTTGATCACCCCCTGGGAGGTGAGGGGAGCAGTGGGCAGCAGCGGCGCCGCGCCCGGGAATCATTTTTGGTGATTTAACCCCCAATTCCAACCCTTGATGCTGAGTGCCAAGCAGGGAAGAATGCTGGTATGAGCTTTTAAACATAACCCGTTAACTGCTGCCAATCAAATGGTGAATAAGATACTCTTTAGGGTTCATATGTTTGTAAATCTGACTGTGATGAAGTCAGTGCCTCACCAGCCATGAACCTCACCGCACATCACTGGCTAAAACATACCGGTGTAGTGAGTTAAATTATTCACCCAAGGAACTTTAGTTATTAGAGTTCCGGTCGGACGGGTTGTCACGGGACACATTTCCTGTGTTGATGTTTCTGGATGAGGAGATGCTGTCCCGTTATTGATTGAAGTAAAATCTGAATGTCATTAAAACAGTTAGCGCCATCTTTTGACACTTCTTCCACTCTCGTCCTTGCACGCTAAACCGCTACGACAAAGATGACGGGGTGAAGACGCGGCCGAAGGTGAGCCACGTAAATAAGACCACCCTCAAAATGGAGCAAGGAAGCGAGGACACACCTCACCAGTTGATCGACATGATCGCTATGAATAGTTTGTTTGCGTTAGAGCTTATAATAATAGTGTCTTTAATTTTCGCCACCATCTTACTAAAACAATCAATGTAACAATGTAAATGTTATGTTGTCAATGCACCCTGACTGTAACACAGAAGTGAAGCTCCTCCCACCCCTCTGAATGCATCACGCAGCAGGCACTTTCTCCATAATATATCATTTGGTTTGTCCATTTCTGCTCGCTATTTTCCCGCTTGTGGCTCATCGGTAGTTAGTAAATGCAGCCAATTTCCCCACGCTACGGAATGGCCCTAGAGTCAAAAAGGGCTTTGACAGCCCCAGTAATAATAGATTAAAAAATGTGCAACAAGGTACACTATATTGCCAAAAGTATTTGGCCACCTGCCTTGACTCACATATGAACTTGAAGTGCCATCCCATTCCTCACCCATAGGGTTCAATATGATTCAATATAGGAATTTTCCACCATTCTTCCAAAAGCGCATTGGTGAGGTCACACACTGATGTCGGTGGAGAAGGCCTGGCTCTCAGTCTCCGTTCTAACTCATCCCAAAGGTGTTCTATCGGGTTCAGGTCAGGACTCTGTGCAGGCCAGTCAAGTTAATCCACACCAGACTCTGTCATCCATGTCTTTATGGACCTTGCTTTGTGCACTGGTGCACTGTCATGTTGGAAGAGGAAGGGGCCCGCTCCAAACTGTTCCCACAAGGTCGGGAGCATGGAATTGTCCAAAATGTTTTGGTATCCTGGAGCATTCAAAGTTCCTTTAACTTAAACTAAGGGGCCAAGCCCAACTCCTGAAAAACTACCCCACACCCTAATTCCTCCTCCACCAAATTTCACACTCGGCACAATGCAGTCCGAAATGTAGCTCTCTGCGTACTGTACGTGGGCTAATTGGAAGTTAACATAAACTCTGTAGCAACTGACTGTGCAGAAAGTCTTTGCACTATGCTGACCCCTCTCTAGTCAGTTTACGTGGCCTACCACTTGGTGGCTGAGTTGCTGTTGTTCCTCAAACTCTTCCATTTTCTTATAATAAAGTCGACTTTGGAATATTTAGGAGGGAGGAAATTTCACGACTGGATTTGTTGCACAGGTTGGCATCCTGTGACAGTCCCACGCTGGAAATCACTGAAAGCGGCCCATTCTTTCACAAATGTTTGTAGAAACAGTCTCCATGTGTCATGTCTGTGTGATCATGTTTTGTTTTAGTCATGTTTTGTTTTGTTTAGTTATTGGACTCTTTGGTTTCTGTTTACGCTCCATTGTTTTTGTTTCCATGACTACCCATTAGTTTTCACCTGTCCTCATGTCACGCACCTGTCTCACGTTTTGCACTCGCGCACCTGTCACTAATCATGTCACTATTATTTAAGCTTCCAGTTGCCAGGCTGTCTTTCGGGCGACATCACTCTGCTTCATGTCATGTTTACGGTTTCATGCTTCGTTCACGCTGCTTGTTTCATAGTGAAGTGAAGTGAAGTGAATTACATTTATATAGCACTTTTTCTCAAGTGACTCAAAGCGCTTTACATTGTGAAACCCAATATCTAAGTTACATTTAAACCAGTGTGGGTGGCACTGGGAGCAGGTGGGTAAAGTGTCTTGCCCAAGGACACAACGGCACTGACTAGGATGGCGGAAGCGGGGATCGAACCTGCAACCCTCAAGTTGCTGGCACGGCCGCTCTACCAACCGAGCTATACCGTCCATGCTGCCCTGTTCACGTCATCGCAAGTAAGTTTTGTTTATTAATGCCACAGTTAGTGTCTTTTTGTTTTTTGTCCATAGTTCTGCCTTTGTGCTAGTTTTTGTTTTTATAGCCAAGTTTTGTACTTCTGCCCTTGTGCGCGCCTTTTGTTTATTCCTTTTATTATGCCTGCTTCACACCAACGGCGCTTGCCGCGCTTTCAAGCGGCGAGCAAAGCGCCATCATTTTTGTAAATTTTTCCACGAACATCCCGATCTCTGAAGTAATGTTATGCTTTGATACACTCTGATACGCTCTGATACGAATTAGTTGCCGCTTTCTTACCATTCGTCACGCTTTGATCCCTCTTTGATACGCTTTAAATCACGTTTTGATACGTTTTATTAGGCTTTATTGAACTTTATTACGCTTTGATGCGATCCTGACGCTTTAAATCAGGCTCTGACACGATTATCAAGCTCTGTTGTGCATTGTTACAACAAAAATAAGAAACAAATGTGAAAAACTCAGTATACTGTTTTTCCACACATTTTTTATATTCATTTATTTTTTCAATTTCTCTTTTTTTTTCCGTTACATTATGTTTTATATCTTAATTTCTTTTATTTTTGTCATCTTAATAAATATCTATCTTTCATGCTAGTTGAAAATATTAAAAGGCATTTGTTTCATCCACCCATTTTTTATATTCATTTATTTTTTCAATTTCTCTTTTTTTTCCCGTTATATTATGTTTTATATCTTCGTTTCTTTTATTTTTGTCATCTTAATAAATATATATCTTTCATGCTAGTTGAAAATATTAAAAGGCATTTGTTTTATCCACCCATTTTTTATATTCATTTATTTTTTCAATTTCTCTTTTTTTTTCCGTTATATTGTTTTATATCTTCATTTCTTTTATTTGTGTCATCTTAATAAATATATATCTTTCATGCTAGTTGAAAATATTAAAAGGCATTTGTTTTATCCACCCATTTTTTATATTCATTTATTTTTTCAATTTCTCTTTTTTTTCCGTTATATTGTGTTTTATATCTTCATTTCTTTTATTTTTGTCATCTTAATAAATATCTATCTTTCATTTCTTATGCTAGTTGAAATTAATTAAAGGCATTTATTTTATAAAACGTAACATATTCTCTTTTTATTATTAACATTTTCATACAGAAAAATTATAGACAGTAATGTCAAACAGCAAACTCTAAAGAAGTACAGAAACAATGATCATCGTATAAAAAAGGCAATGATGCAAAAGAGAATGGATTTGTAATCCTGTGTTGGTTAAAAGTTTCAATGTCACTAGTCAATATCACAGTCACTTCCTATTTGTAGGGGTCCGCGCTTTGAACCAAGACCTGTTAAGCTTTCCTACACTTTTAGTCAAGTTTTGCTGAGCTTTGTCAGGCTTTGTCATGCTTTGATACGCTCTCGGCGTTTTATTCCATTCTTGACAGAGCGCAGAATTTTTTTAAACCGTTTAAAATTTTTTGGCGAACTTGCCGCATGTCCCGCTTCACTACAAGCTTCCCCACGATCCATTAGGACCCTCACGCTTTAATCAGGCTTTGTTACGCTATAACGCCGCTTTGCATGCCGCTTTAAAGCGCCGTCAAAGCGCCGTTGGTGTGAACCTAGCATTAGTGTTAAAATAAAGATGTCATTACCTTCACGCCATGTCCGGTTCAAGTTCACATTGCATCTCGGGAAAACAACCACTCCATAGTCCACGTCCTGACACCGTGCCTAAGTGCTTGATTTTATACACCTGTGGCCGGGCCAAGTGATTAGGACGCCTGATTCTCATCATTTGGATGGGTGGCCAATTACTTTTGGCAATATAATGTGTCGTTAGATCTTTGAAAAGTACATTTTTCATTTTTTCATTTCATTTTTATTTATCTCCTTCATTGATGTGCATCTTTGATAGACAATTATAACACAATTATTCAGTTACACCGTTACACACCAATGCCTGAGAAGGAGCAGGATGAAGAAAAATCTCATATTTTCCTGCCCCCTTCAACATAATACGTAGTCTTACTTAATGATATATGAACCAACAATAACATCCAAATATAACGAAAAAAAAAATAAAAATACGCAAAAAAACACAAGTGCAAAACTTCATGAAGTACAAACCGAACAAAAAAACAAAATAAGTAATATACACCTCACGGGATGATACAAAACAAATACAAAACCAGGCAAAAAAAGAGTAAAATAATAAATATAAAGCAAAATGTAAACACTTATGGCTGTCCATATGATTTTATTGTTCTGTCTTTATATATTTTTTTCAATTGGAATATATTTTTACAATTTTTTATCTCATTGTAAAGAGAATTCCATAGTTGAACCCCCACCACTGATATGCACATTTGTTTTAAACTTGTCCTTGAATACTGATGTTGGAAATGACCTTTTCTTCTATGCTCTTCATTCTCAGAAGTGATGACAAACATTTTTTGTAAATTTGCTGGTAATGTTTTACTTTTAGCCTTAAACATGACACATAATGTCTGTAATTTTACTAGCTCCTGTAATTTCAATAAACCTGAATTAATGAATAATATGTTAGTAATCTACTTTATGAATAATCCTTATAGCTCTTTTCTGTAGTTGATACAATGCCTTTATGTTACTCTTATATGTGTTCCCCCACACTTCCACACAGTAGCTGATATATGGCAATATAAGTGCACAATACAATATGCGCATTGCCCTATAATCTAACACATATTTTACCTTATTCAATATAAAAATACTCTTAGACATCTTTTTCCGTACATGTGCAATATGAGATTTCCATGTCAGACCGTCATCCAGTATCACTTCTAAAAACCTAAATTCAGAAACTCTTTCAATATCAATTCCATCTATTGACAGTTTGATTGTTTCCTCCCTTTTCCTCTTACAAAAAAATCATGAACTTTGTTTGATAATAATGATAATTTATTGGCATCAAACCATCTCTTAAGTTTAATAATTTCCTGTTCAATAATGTTTGATAATGCTTTTAAGTCGTGTCCCCAACTATAAAAGTCGGTGTCGTCCGCAAATAATACAAATTTCAATAACTTTGATACCTCACATATATCATTAATATATCAAATAAACAATTTTGGTCCCAAAACCGAACCTTGTGGAATTCCACATTCAATCCTCATTTGTTCAGATGTATTACCCATAAAATCCACAAACTCTTGTCTATTATCTAAATAACTTCTTAGCCAGTCTAAAACTACTCCTCTCACACCAAATGAATACAACTTGGACAATAATATAGAATGATCTATAGCAGTGGTACCCAACCTTTTTGTACTTGCGGACCGGTCAATGCTTGAAAATGTGTCCCACGGAGGGGGGGGGGGGGTAGAATTATTTATTTTATTTTATTTTTTTTTTAATTAAATCAACATAAAAAACACAATATATACATTATATATCAATATAAATCAAGTCTGCAGGGATGCAGTCCGTAAGCACACATAATTGTATTATGAGTGCTTAAGGACTGCAAAATGTTGGGGTTTTTTTTGGTTTTTTTTAATTAAATCAACATAAAAAACACAATATATACATTATATATCAATATAAATCAAGTCTGCAGGGATGCAGACTTATAGATCAGTGGTCCCCAACCACCGGGCCATGGCCCGGTACCAGTCCGTGAACCGATTGGTACCGGGCCGCGGCCGCACAAGAAATTTAAAAAAAAAAAAAAAAAAAAAAAAAAAAAAAAATTTTTTTTTTTTTAAATTAAATCAACATAAAAAACACTATATATACATTATATATCAATATAAATCAAGTCTGCAGGGATGCAGACTTATAGATCAGTGGTCCCCAACCACCGGGCCGTGGCCCGGTACCAGTCCGTGAACCGATTGGTACCAGGCCGCGGCCGCACAAGAAATTAAAAAAAAATAAATAAATAAATAATTTTTTTTATTTTTATTATTTTTTTTTTTATTAAATCAACATAAAAAACACAATATATACATTATATATCCATATAAATCAAGTCTGCAGGGATGCAGTCCGTAAGCACACATAATTGTATTATGTGTGCTTAAGGACTGCAAAATATATATATATATATATATATATATATTTTTTTTAATTAAATCAACATAAAAAACACAATATATACATTATATATCAATATAAATCAAGTCTGCAGGGATGCAGACTTATAGATCAGTGGTCCCCAACCACCGGGCCGTGGCCCGGTACCAGTCCGTGAACCGATTGGCCGCACAAGAAATAAAAAATAAATAAATATTTTTATTTTTATTATTTTTTTTTTTTTTAATTAAATCAACATAAAAAACACAATATATACATTACATATCAATATAAATCAAGTCTGCAGGGATGCAGTCCGTAAGCACACATAATTGTATTATGTGTGCTTAAGGACTGCAAAAAAATATATATATATATATATTTTTTTTTTTAATTAAATCAACATAAAAAACACAATATATACATTATATATCAATATAAATCAAGTCTGCAGGGATGCAGACTTATAGATCAGTGGTCCCCAACCACCGGGCCGTGGCCCGGTACCAGTCCGTGAACCGATTGGTACCGGGCCGCGGCCGCACAAGAAATAAAAAATAAATAAATAAATAAATAAATAATTTTTTATTTTTATTTTATTTTTTAATTAAATCAACATAAAAAACACAATATATACATTATATATCCATATAAATCAAGTCTGCAGGGATGCAGTCCGTAAGCACACATAATTGTATTATGTGTGCTTAAGGACTGCAAAATATATATATATATATATATATATATTTTTTTTTTAATTAAATCAACATAAAAAACACAATATATACATTATATATCAATATAAATCAAGTCTGCAGGGATGCAGACTTATAGATCAGTGGTCCCCAACCACCGGGCCGTGGCCCGGTACCAGTCCGTGAACCGATTGGTACCGGGCCGCGGCCGCACAAGAAATTAAAAAAAACAACAAAAAAAAAAACTGTTTTTTTTTTTTTTTTTTTTTTAATTAAATCAACATAAAAAACACAATATATACATTATATATCAATATAAATCAAGTCTGCAGGGATGCAGACTTATAGATCAGTGGTCCCCAACCACCGGGCCGTGGCCTGGTACCAGTCCGTGGCCCGGTACCAGTCCGTGAACCGATTGGTACCGGGCCACGGCCGCACAAGAAATTAAAAAAAAAAAAAAAAATTTTTTTTTTTTTTTTTAAATTAAATCAACATAAAAAACACAATATATACATTATATATCAATATAAATCAAGTCTGAAGGGATGCAGTCCGTAAGCACACATAATTGTATTATGATCTATAGTATTAAAGATCGATAAATACCCCTATAGTGTATTTCTTATTATCAGTTGCTGTTGCTATATCCTCAATTATATTCATTACAGCTGAAGCAGTGGATCTATTGGTCCGGAATCCATACTGGCTCTCACTCAACAGCATGTTCTTTTCAATAAAACTATCTAATTTTTTTACAAATATTTTTTCAATTATTTTAGAAAATTGTGACAGCAGTGACACTGGTCTGTAATTAGTGAATCTATGTTTCACTAACATCTCCTAGAAGCATGGACTGTAGCACTTTGCTTCCCCCTCTCCATCCACTCTGTATATCGTTATGTTCTCCAATACTCTCTGCCAATTTGGGTCCAACATTCACAAAAAAAGAATTGAATCCGTTTATGCTTGTAGTTTAATTAAAAAAGTGAACCACTTAGATTTTACAGAGAGTGGAATGACTATTAGAAGTAGTAGGTATGTAGATGATGGACATCCTCCCTCCGCTGTGAATGATTTGAGTCATTTTTGAACTTCCAAGTTAAATTGGCCATTTGTCAGAGAAAGTAAACATTTCGATGAATCAAACACTCTTCAGTGTATCTTTAATTTAGGAAAAAATAAAAAAAAGTGTGACTCGGTGTGCTGCCAAATCTAGTCAGGCTTACTGTATTTTACCTGCCACTGGCCATAATGCAGTGGCAGCTTAATAAACCACAGGCTCGGCACGGCATAAATAAAGATTAGCTATTTGTCACATGTGGTGCATAAAGTATAGTTGCAACATGTCTCACTTTAAATATAAAATGCAACTCGGCGTTTAATGTCAGCTGGGGATGGCTTGAACATGGATTACTTTTTTTTTTTTTTTTTTTTAATCCTCAAAGTCAAAGTTACATTGTTGACATTTTAAGTTGCAGGGGCTCAAGCGGCAGATAACCATATGACACAATATAATTAGACGTGTATTACTAATACCGCATTGCAGATGTAGGGTTTTCCCCCCCGGGAGCAGGTGCAAACTCAGCGTTTCACTGGTGTGGGGAGTCAAACCAACAACTACCTGGGTGTTGTTGACTCTGTTGACAATCAAATCCTGTGTATTAAGAAACTGCATACACTGTTTTTAGTTGGATTTAAGTATTTACAGAGGCATACTTTCAACTAACGGGTCAGTAAAATGAGCACATTTTTGGTGTCTTGATGACTACATTAATGATCAAAATGAGCACACATGAATGTCTTCAATATTTGAACTACTTTAAATGTGAAGGACTTTACACAAGACAATAAAACATCCTCGTGTGTGTTTATCATTCCTGTAAGGTGTGGTATACGATTCTTTGGCTCAAAGGTCTAACATGAGGGTCCCCGGTCTTTCTAAATCCAGTGCCACATTTGGTTAAAAGTATTTGGTGAATTAGGTGTCCCCAAACCAAGGCTCAACAGCAACCACAATCTGGCTTGTATATATATATATATATATATATATATATATATATATATATATATATATATATATATATATATATATATATATATATATATATATATATATATATATATGTTAGGTCAAGCCTGTTTCGCGGGTTTCCCCAAATCCAGGGAAACCTGCGAAACAGGCTTGTAGGGATGATATAGCCTCTGTTTTTTCCTGACCTAACGTATATTTCGCTCTAACGCGGTATTGAGCACTGTATAACGGATAAAGTATCCAAAACATTGACATATATATATATATATATATATATATATATATATATATATATATATATATATATATATATATATATATATATATATATATATATATATATATATATATATAGTATATATGTATATATATATATACACATATACATACATACATGGATTAGGTGTCCCCAAACTAAGGCTCAACAGCAACCACAATAGTACTGTATATATATACAGTGGTATACAATTCTTTGGATCAAAGGTCTAACATGAGGGTCCCCGGACTTTCTAAATCCAGTGCCACATTTGGTTAAAAGTATTTGGTGAATTAGGTGTCCCCAAACCAAGGCTCAACAGCAACCACAATCTGGCTTGTACATATATATATATATATATATATATATATATATATATATATATATATATATATATATATATATATATATTAGGTCAAGCCTGTTTCGCGGGTTTGGAAACCTGCGAAACAGGCTTGGAGGAATGATATAGCCTCTGTTTTTTCCTGACCTAACGTATATTTCGCTCGAACGCGGTATTGAGCACTGTATAACGGATAAAGTATACAAAACATTGACATATATATATATATATATATATATATATATATATATATATATATATATATACACAGTATATATGTATATATATATACACATATACATACATACATGGATTAGGTGTCCCCAAACTAAGGCTCAACAGCAACCACAATAGTACTGTATATATATACAGTGGTATACGATTCTTTGGATCAAAGGTCTAACATGAGGGTCCCCGGACTTTCTAAATCCAGTGCCACATTTGGTTAAAAGTATTTGGTGAATTAGGTGTCCCCAAACCAAGGCTCAACAGCAATCACAATCTGGCTTGTATAAATATATATATATATATATATATATATATATATTAGGTCAAGCCTGTTTCGCGGGTTTCCCCAAATCCAGGGAAACCTGCGAAACAGGCTTGGAGGGATGATATAGCCTCTGTTTTTTCCTGACCTAACGTAAATTTCGCTCTAACGCGGTATTGAGCACTGTATAACAGATAAAGTATACAAAACATTGACATATATATATATATATATATATATATATATATATATATATATATATATATATATACACAGTATATATGTATATATATATACACATATACATACATACATGGATTAGGTGTCCCCAAACTAAGGCTCAACAGCAACCACAATAGTACATTGTGGATTCCTTCAGGAGAGTATATATACAAGTGTATATATATATGTATATATATATATATATATATATATACAGTATATACATACATACATATATTTATACATATATATATATATATATGTATATATATACATATATACATATATCTGTACACACATATATATATATATATATATATATATATATATATATATATATTTCCTTAAAAAAAGAGAAGTGTGAGATTGTTTTTTACTTGCCTTATTCGTATTTGACTTTATTAAACAACTTTTTTTAAGACAACACAATTGAAAGTCGGATCTCTCTTGCACGTATACGCATTAATCAATTGATCATTACAATAAGATTGTTACACATGCGCCGGCCTCTGTTGCAATGGGAGCCAATATCAGCACAACAAATCAAAACCTGATTCGATGATACACTATATTGCCAAAAGTATTTGGCCACCCATCCAAATGATGAGAATCAGGTGTCCTAATCACTTGGCCCGGCCACAGGTGTATCAAATCAAGCACTTAGGCATGGAGACTGTTTCTACAAACATTTGTGAAAGAATGGACCGTTTTTTAGAGAGTATGTTTTTCAACCACTGTGCCGCGGCACACTAGTGCTGTGAGATACAGTCTGGTGTGCCGTGGGAGATTATGCAATTTCACCTAATTGGGTTAAAAGTATTGTTTGCAAACCAGTAATTATAATCCGCAAATAATGTGTTGTTGTTGGGTGTAGGTGCTGTCTAGAGCTTGGCAGAGTAACCATGTAATACTCTTCCATATCAGTAGGTGGCAGCCGGTAGCTAATTGCTTTGTAGATGTCGGGAACATGGTTTGTCGTGATCACAATATGCAGACGGCAGCGGGAGGCCGCGTGCAGGTAAAAAGGTATCTAATGATTCAAGCAAAAATAAACAAAAGGCGGTGAAACTAAAAACTGAACTGGCTGCAATGTAAACAAAAACAGAATGCTGGACGACAGCAAAGACTTACAGCTTGTTGAGTAGACGGCGTCCACAAAGTACACCTGTACATGACAATAAACAAGAAAATAGGAGCGCAAGACAAGAACTAAAACACTACACGCAGGAAAACACCAAATAAAGTCAAAATAAGTCACAGTGTGATGTGGCAGGTGGTGACAGTGCACCTCCTTTGAGACAAGAGCTATAGTGATGCATGCTTGGTTATGGTTTGAATTCATATCTAACAATTGCGAGGACGACTTTTTACCGTCAATATCGGCTGCTGAGTTTCAATTTTTAATGTTTTCTACTGGTTTGTGTGCCTCGGGATTTTTTCAATGAAAAAAATGTGCTTTGGCTCAGAAAAGGTTGAATAACACTGCAATAGAGGACCCTCGATCTGTTGACTCAATGTTGATTACCATTTCCAATGTTCGCGTATTTCCGGTATGACTGATGTAATAATATGGTCAGACTGCAGAGGAGCTACTCCAGTGACAACATGCAGCATATCAACATGTCATATTGAGTTAGTTGTTCGGCAGGGATAATAAATGTGCGCAAACTTTAAATATTCTATTACTTTTCAAAACATACTACTAGGGTTGTACGGTATACCGATATTAGTATAGTACCGCGATACTAATGAATCATTTTCGGTACTATACCACTTCTTCTAAATCACTAATCCTCGCCTCCATGGCGACAAATAAAGTAAGTTTCTTACAAGTATCATCCCTGCAGGACGAAGAATAGCTAAACATGCTTCACTACACACCGTAGCTCACCGGCGTCAAAATGTAAACAAACGCCATGGGTGGATCTACACCTGACATCCACTGTAATGATATCAAGTACAGGAGCGTATCTAGTCGATACTACTATGTTTACGTCGATATTTTTTGGCATCACTTCTTCTTTCGTTTAAAAAAAAATGTTTATAAAGTAAGGAAATATTGTCCCTGGACACATGAGGACTTTGAATATGAACAATGTATGATCCTGTAACTACTTGGTATCGGATTGATACTAAAACTAATGTAAAGTATCAAACAAGAGAAGAATAAGTGATTATTACATTTTAACAGAAGTGTAGATAGAACATGTTAAAAGAGAAAGTACAGTACGACACCTCCGCTCCAACCTCCGAGGACAAAGCTACGAACAATGGGAGACCAGGCTTTTCTGCTCCGCTCCCAGTCTGTGAAACGCTCTCCCTGACCACCTGAGGGCACCACAGACTGTGGATGTTTTTAAAAAAGGCTTAAAAACCCTTCTTTTTAAAAAAGCCTTTTTTTTTTTAGATATATGCATACTAGTTTTAGCTATTTGGCTGTTCTAGTTTTTATTTGTATGTATTTTTTATTATCTTTTTATTTTTATTTTTTTTAATACACTGTAGCACTTTGAGGTTGTTTACTCAATGTAAAGTGTTTTTTACAAATACAATCTATTATTATTATTATTATTATTATTAAAGTAAGCAGATATTAACAGTAAATGAACAAGTAGATTAATAATTCATTTTCTACCACTTGTCCTTAATAATGTTGACAAAATAATAGGTGTATAAATGACACAATATGTTACTGCATATGTCAGCAGACTGATTAGGAGTCTTTGTTTGTTTACTTACTACTAAAAGACAAGTTGTCTAGTATGTTCACTATTTTATTTAAGGACAAACTTGCAATAATAAACATATTTTAATGCACCGTAAAAAAATTGTTGTCAAAATAAAGCCAAAAATGCAATTTTTTTGTGGTCCACTTTACATAGAAACGTACCAAAAAGTATCAAAATAATTGTAATACCGGTACCAGTACCAAAATATTGGTATCGTTACAACACTACATACTACCCTAGATTTGTGTCTTCATAATTAGTATTTTTTTAGTCATCCGCACACTGATTAGGAGTCTTTGTTTGTTTACTTACTACTAAAAGACAAGTTGTCTAGTATGTTCACTATTTTATTCAAGGACAAACTTGCAATAATAAACATATGTTTAATGCACCGTAAAAAAAATTGTCAAAATAAAGCCAAAAATGCAATTTTTTTGTGGTCCACTTTACATAGAAAAGTACCAAAAAGTATCAAAATAATTGTAATACCGGTACCAGTACCAAAATATTGGTATCGTTACAACACTACATACTACCCTAGATTTGTGTCTTCATAATTAGTATTTTTTTAGTCATCCGCACACTGATTAGGAGTCTTTGTTTGTTTACTTACTACTAAAAGACAAGTTGTCTAGTATGTTCACTATTTTATTTAAGGACAAACTTGCAATAATAAACATATGTTTAATGCACCGTAAAAAAAATTGTCAAAATAAAGCCAAAAATGCAATTTTTTTGTGGTCCACTTTACATAGAAACGTACCAAAAAGTATCAAAATAATTGTAATACCGGTACCAGTACCAAAATATTGGTATCGTTACAACACCACATACTACCCTGGATTTGTGTCTTCATAATTAGTATTTGTTTAGTCATCCGCACACTGATTAGGAGTCTTTGTTTGTTTACTTACTACTAAAAGACAAGTTGTCTAGTATGTTCACTATTTTATTCAAGGACAAACTTGCAATAATAAACGTATTTTAATGCACCGTAAAAAAAAATTGTCAAAATAAAGCCAAAAATGCAATTTTTTTGTGGTCCACTTTACATAGAAAAGTACCAAAAAGTATCAAAATAATTGTAATACCGGTACCAGTACCAAAATATTGGTATCGTTACAACACTACATACTACCCTAGATTTGTGTCTTCATAATTAGTATTTTTTTAGTCATCCGCACACTGATTAGGAGTCTTTGTTTGTTTACTTACTACTAAAAGACAAGTTGTCTAGTATGTTCACTATTTTATTTAAGGACAAACTTGCAATAATAAACATATGTTTAATGCACCGTAAAAAAAATTGTCAAAATAAAGCCAAAAATGCAATTTTTTTTGTGGTCCACTTTACATAGAAAAGTACCAAAAAGTATCAAAATAATTGTAATACCGGTACCAGTACCAAAATATTGGTATCGTTACAACACTACATACTACCCTAGATTTGTGTCTTCATAATTAGTATTTTTTTAGTCATCCGCACACTGATTAGGAGTCTTTGTTTGTTTACTTACTACTAAAAGACAAGTTGTCTAGTATGTTCACTATTTTATTCAAGGACAAACTTGCAATAATAAACATATTTTAATGCACCGTAAAAAAAATTGTTAAAATAAAGCCAAAAATGCAAATTTTTTGTGGTCCACTTTACATAGAAACGTACCAAAAAGTATCAAAATAATTGTAATACCGGTACCAGTACCAAAATATTGGTATCGTTACAACACTACATACTACCCTAGATTTGTGTCTTCATAATTAGTATTTTTTTAGTCATCCGCACACTGATTAGGATTGATTGATTGATTGAGACTTTTATTAGTAGGTTGCACAGTGAAGTACATATTCCGTACAATTGACCACTAAATGGTAACACCCGAATAAGTTTTTCAACTTGTTTAAGTCGGGGTCCACTTAAATTGATTCATGATACAGATATATACTATCATATATACTATCATCATAATACAGTCATCACACAAGATAATCACATTGAATTATTTACATTATTTACAATCGGGTGGGGTGGGGGGGTGGGGGGGGTAGTGGACATAGAGAGAGAGAGAGAGAGAGAGAGAGAGAGAGAGAGAGAGAGAGAGAGAGAGAGAGAGAGAGAGAGAGATCAGAAGGCATAAGAAAAAGAATCTGCATTTGATTGTTTACATTTGATTATTAGCAATCCGGGGAGGGTGTTAGTTTAGGGTTGTAGCTGCCTGGAGGTGAACTTTTATAGCGGTTTTGAAGGAGGATAGAGATGCCCTTTCTTTTATACCTGTTGGGAGCGCATTCCACATTGATGTGGCATAGAAAGAGAATGAGTTAAGACCTTTGTTAGTTCGGAATCTGGGTTTAACGTGGTTAGTGGAGCACCCCCTGGTGTTGTGGTTATGGCGGTCATTTACGTTAAGGAAGTAGTTTGACATGTACTTCGGTATCAGGGAGGTGTAGCGGATTTTATAGACTAGGCTCAGTGCAAGTTGTTTAACTTGCACTTTGGTACCAGTACCAAAATATTGGTATCGTTACAACACCACATACTACCCTAGATTTGTGTCTTCATAATTAGTATTTTTTTAGTCATCCGCACACTGATTAGGAGTCTTTGTTTGTTTACTTACTACTAAAAGACAAGTTGTCGAGTATGTTCACTATTTTATTTAAGGACAAACTTGCAATAATAAACATATGTTTAATGCACCGTAAAAAAAATTGTCAAAATAAAGCCAAAAATGCAATTTTTTTGTGGTCCACTTTACATAGAAAAGTACCAAAAAGTATCAAAATAATTGTAATACCGGTACCAGTTCCAAAATATTGGTATCGTTACAACACTACATACTACCCTAGATTTGTGTCTTCATAATTAGTATTTTTTTTAGTCATCCGCACACAAAAATACACAAAAAGATGCAGGCAGAGACACACTTAAGTGTACATTGGTTCTCTTGGGTGGGCCTGTCTGGCCGGCTGAAGTGTGAGGATTAGACCAAACACACTGACATGACACAAACAACGACGAGAGGAAGTCGTGTGCGAGTCTGATTCTGTGTGTGTGTGTGTGCGTGTGTGTGTGTGTGTGTGTGTGCGTGTGTGTGTGTGTGACACCTGGCGAGGGATGGGAAACTTTGCTATATGAGCGTGCACATTTTGTGAATGAGTGAAGTTGTACAGACTTCTTCCTCTCTTCTAAATCAGCGGAGCATTCATGGCAAAGCTTCTATTAATCCTTTCGGTTAACAGTGCATTCCATTCAAAATCTACCTTTTTAGAATGTTCTGCTGACTGAACTTTCTATTCAAGGTGAAAACATATGACCATGAATCCAGACAGGAAATAAGTAATTGTTTTCCGGCAGGTTCCCCTCAGACAACGAGCCCTGCCCTAAAGTTAGACTTTTAAGCTGCATTCAATAGAGGCAACCACCCCAGCCTGATTGTGACACATCCTTTCCACTTCAACAATGGTCTGAAGCTGAAAAATGGTTCCGGAAACAAATTTAAGGTCATCCAATAGTCTGAAGCAATACAAGGATGTTAAAGCTGATGCTTAACAATAAAAACTACCACATTTTACGGACTATAAGGTGCATTTAAAATATTTTTTTTAAACAAAAGCTTGGTTGAGAATACCCACCTCGAAGCTATTTTATTTGGTAAATGGTATAATGATAAGTGTGACCAGTAGATGGCAGTCAAACATAAGAGATGATGACGGGTCTCAAGTAAACAACACCAACATTTTAAAGGGCTACTGAAAGCCACTACTACCGACCACGCAGTCTGATAGTTTATATATCAATGATGAAATCTTAACATTGCAACACATGCCAATACGGCCGGGTTAGATTAGTAAAGTGACATTTTAAATTTCCCGCGAAATATCCTGCTTAAAACGTCTCAGTATGATGACGTTTGCGCGTGACGTCACGGATTGTAGCGGACATTTTGGGACAGCATTGTGGCCAGCTATTAAGTCGTCTGTTTTCATCGCAAAATTCCACAGTATTCTGGACATCTGTGTTGGTGAATCTTTTGCAATTTGTTCAATGAACAATGAAGACAGCAAAGAAGAAAGCTGTAGGTGGGAAGCGGTGTATTAGCGGCCGGCTGCAGCAACACAAACACAAACAGTGTTTCATTGTTTTCATTCCCGAAAGATGACAGTCAAGCTTTACCATTGGCCTGTGGAGAACTGGGACAACAGAGACTCTTACCAGGAGGACTTTGAGTTGGATACACGCTACCGTGAGTACGCAGCTACGGCTTCCAAACATTTGATCGCTTGCCCGTACGTGCGTGCCGCTATGTGCATGTCACGTACGTGACTTTGGGGACTTTGGGGAACTATATGTGCTGTATGAACTTTGGGGAGGTGAACGGTACTTTGGGCTGTGGGATTGAGTGTGTTGTGCGGGTGTTTGATTTGTATTGGTGGGTTATATGGACGGGAGGGGGGAGGTGTTTGTTATGTGGCATATTAAATATAAGCCTGGTTGTGTTGTGGCTAATAGAGTATATATATGTCTTGTGTTTATTTACTGTTTTAGTCATTCCCAGCTGAATATCAGGTTCCACCCGCCTCTCACAGCATCTTCCCTATCTGAATTGCTTCCAGTGCCCTCTAATCTTTCACTCTCACTTTCCTCATCCACAAATCTTTCATCCTCGCTCAAATTAATGGGGAAATCGTCGCTTTCTCAGTCCGAATCTCTCTCGCTGCTGGTGGCCATGATTGTAAACAATGTGCAGATGTGAGGAGCTCTACAACCTGTGACGTCACGCTACTTCCGGTACAGGCAAGGCTTTTTTATCAGCGACCAAAAGTTCCGAACTTTATCGTCCATGTTCTCTACTAAATCCTTTCAGCAAAAATATGGCAATATCGCGAAATGATCAAGTATGACACATAGAATGGATCTGCTATCCCCGTTTAAATAAGAACATCTCATTTCAGTAGGCCTTTAAATGTCCCATTGAAAATATAGAACATTACACACGGCGCTCAAAAATCTATCAAAATGTTTTAGTACGACTTTGGTAAGCTATGAAGCTGTCACGGCGGGGGGGGTCGCAGCTTACTGCGGGGTTGGTTCCCCCGGGATGCAGACGGACCACTCCGGACAGGACGTGCAGGTAGGAACATGATTTATTTGTCGAAATCAAACAAGTACCGAAAACGGAAAACAAGCCAGAGGAAAAACGTGCCGATCGCGCAGGAAGCTAAAGCTAAAACTCGGCATAGCCTAGAGATAAGGAATACTCACGTAACTGTGGCAAGAAGCAAACAATGAAGCCAGACTGAGCCTGGCGAGCAAGGTGAATATATAGCTCTCTGATTAGTGGTTGACAGCAGCTGAGCGTGCCGACCACTAACCAGAGGCAGGTGAACCCAATTAATCCCCAGGGAAACTAAAACAAACCCAGAGGTGCACAAACAGGAACTCAAAGAGTCCAAAACTAACAGAACATAACAAAACATGATCCAGGCCACGGATCATGACAGAAGCCGCACCGCTTGAAGGATTGTCCGCGCATCAAACGTACGAGTATTATTATGGTGTGTGTATAAGGTAAGAGCAGAACCCAGATAATCCACCACTGCTCGGGAGAGCCGGAGTACGGCCCAAAGAAGAAATAGGTGAACTCGATTGATAATCAATAGAAGGCAGGATCGGTTCAGGTCGCATAATCCCAGTTTGAATCAGCACCGAATCTTTCTTCAGACAGTAGATATTCACCTTTGTATCTTATATGCATAAATGTCAGCTTTAAGATTCATGAATTGTCCAAAAGAAACTAAGGATTTAAAAAAAAAGTTTGACAAATACCGTATTTTCCGGACTATAAGACGCACTTAAAATGCTTTATTTGCCCTCAAAACTCGACAGTGTACCTTATAACCCGGTGCGCCTAATGTAAGGAATAGGTTTGGTTGAGCTTACTCACCTCAAAGCTTTTTTAATTTGGTTCATGGTGTAATGATAAGTGTGACCACTAGATGGCAGTCAAACATAAGAGATAAGTGTAGCCTTGTGTGCTGGGCATGATGTTAAAGTGCATCCGGCAGTGGAGGCTCCTCTATGGGGTCTTGGGGCACTAGGAGGTTAACCCCTTTACTACTGTTACCCCAGGTGGCCCTTGGCAAAGGCCTAGTACCTGACTGCCCCCTAGCCAGGGATACGGTGAAGACCTCAACGGCGGAGCAGGCGGAAGACGGTAGATTTAAGAACTACCACAACGGCTGCGATGGCGGATGAAGGCTGCAGCAGAAAAGGGTCCCCAGTCGTCTTGGACTCCATGCTACTGGACCCTGACCCGATTTCTGTCAAGGATCGTGGGGTGACGGTCTGTGCACCCGTGTCCCCACGCACAAGCATCCTCCATAAAGGGATACACCCCTACCAGGAGGATCGTCATACTCGTTCGAGTGACCGCCGATGATATAAGGTAAGACATATTATCTGGTGTTTTGTTTCTCAATATTATGCAAAACCAACTTTTCTTACCTTCTGGTAAGAAAAGTTATGTATTTGGGATCTGCGTAAAATCTGAAAAAATTTGCGCACCCGCCTTTGTAGTCCGTAGACAATAATCTTCTTCTTTTTTCTCTATCTTCTTGTTATGTGACATTCATCCTCCATTGTTGTCATTTATAATATAAAGTAGTGTAAAGTTCTTACTTATATCTGTCAGTAAACTCGCCATGAAGGTGCTAAAACATACCGGTGTAGTGAGTTTGATTATTCACCCAAAGAACTTTAGTTATTAGAGTTCCAATCGGACGTTTTTTCACGGGACACATTTCCGGTGTGGGTTTTTCCGGATGCTCCGTTATTGGTCGAAGTAAAGTCTGAATGTCATTGTGGAAGTCGCTTCCTAGCAGCTCCACTGTAGACACGGCACAAGCACCAAGCGTGCAGGTTTGAACCAGGTTTTAATGAACATGGGTTTTTTTAACAAAAGTTTTTCTCCGTATCTTCTCTCCCTTCTCTGCTCCCGGCTGCTCACTGTTAAAGGCCAACTGAAATGATTTTTTTTTATTTAAACGGGGATAGCAGATCCATTCTATGTGTCATACTTGATCATTTTGCGATATTGCCATATTTTTGCTGAAAGGATTTAGTATAGAACAACGACGATAAAGTTCGCAAATTTTGGGTTTTTATTTTGAAAAAAGCCTTGCCCCTACCGGAAGTAGCGTGACAACACCGGAGGAAGGGCTGCTCACATCTGCATATTGTTTACACCAGCAGCGAGAGAGATTCGGACCGAGAAAGCGACGATTACCCCATTAATTTGAGCGAGGATGAAAGATTTGTGGATGAGGAACGTAAGAGTGAAGGACTAGAGTGCAGTGCAGAACGTATCTTTTTTCGCTCTGACCGTAACTTAGGTACAAGCTGCCTCATTGGATTCCACACTCTCTCCTTTTTCTATTGTGGATCACGGATTTGTATTTTAAACCACCTCGGATACTATATCCTCTTGAAAATGAGAGCCCAGAACACGAAATGGACATTCACAGTGACTTTTATCTCCACGACGATAAATCGGCGAAGCTCTTTAGCTACTGAGCTAACGTGATAGCATCGGGCTTCACTGCGGATAGAAACAAAACAAATAAGTCCCTGACTGGAAAGATAGACAGAAGATCAACGATACTACCAAACTCTGGACATGTAACTACACGGTTAATGCTTTCCAGCTTGGCGAAGCCTAGCAATGCTGTTGCTAACGACGCCATTGAAGCTAACGTAGCTACGGAACCTCGTCAGAGCTGTGCTAAAAACATTAGCTCTGCACCTACCCCAGCTCTCATTTGCTCATCACGACCCGTGCTCACCTGCGTTCCAGCGATGGACGGTACGACGAAGGACTTCACCCGATCACAGCTGCGGTTGGCGGCCCGGAGACGGAGGAAGTCAAGGTGAGGTCGTTCGGCTAGCGCGTCTGCTATCCTCAAAGTCCTCCTGGTTGTGTTGCTGTAGTCCACCGCTAATACACCGATCCCACCTACAACTTTCTTCTTTGCAGTCTTCATTGTTCATTAAACAAATTGCAAAAGATTCACCAACACAGATGTCCAGAATACTGTGGAATATTGAGATGAAAACTGAGCTTTTTGTATTGGATACAATGTATCCGCATACTTCCGCTTTAACCACTGACGTCATGCGCAAACGTCATCATATCGAAACGTTTTCAGCCGGAAGTTTGCCGGGAAATTTAAAATGTGACTTTATAAGTTAACCCGGCCGTATTGGCATGTGTTGCAATGTTAAGATTTCATCATTGATATATAAACTATCAGACTGCGTGGTCGGTAGTAGTGGCTTTCAGTAGGCCTTTAAAGACAACAGATTATTAGATTACCACGTACCACCTGTGAAATCTAATCACCCGCCGGCTGTGTCTCGCCGTCAGCACATGCCCCGCCCTTATCTGATGAAGCGCCGCCCTCAACACCATCAACAGAGGCGGTGACCTTTGCTCCTGCGGGTGCGCTAATCACACTCTCCCTCCACAGTCATTAAAACAGTTAGCTCCGTCTTTTGACACTTCTTCCACTCCCGTCCTTGCACAAAACGGGCGCACCCGGAAGCGACTGTCAGAAAGCCGCTTGAAGATGATCGGTAAAACATCATCCATGCAACATTTTGACCAAAGAACCACCATTACATGTTATGTAGACCACAAGGAAGTATTTTACATTTAGACAAAATAGTAATAAGATGACCCTTTTAACGCGCCCATAATCATATCATCATAATCAAATATTGTAAGGTCATATTGTAAGATGATACTGCTAAAAAAAAAAAAAAATAGGGATGTAACGTTATCAAACTCTCACGGTACGACATTATTGTGCACCCCCCAATTCGTCACGTTTCATATGTCAGGTAAACTGGGACGAATAGGGTCGTATGAATCCCCTTCCTACTGCATAATGGGACACGTATTACTGGACAACACTTATAATCTGACATACTTTATATTAGAAATTACAAGATTGGTAAATGAATGGTAAGTCGGTTATATTTGTATAACCCATTTACCATGGGTTATACAAGCGCTTTTCTACCTTCAAGGTACTCAAAGTGCTTTGACACTATTTCCACATTCACCCATTCACACACACATTCACACACTGATGGCGGGAGCTGCCATGCAAGGCCCTAACCACCACCCATCAGGAGCAAGGGTGAAGTGTCTTGCTCAAGGACACAACGGACGTGACCAGGTTGGTAGAAGCCGGGGATCGAACCAGGAACCCCCGGGTTGCTGGCACGGCCACTCTCCCAACAGCGCCACGCTTTCCCCCCTTAAGATAAGTTTGTTAATAAGCGGTTTTATTTTATGGTAGAGACAAGCAGTCTGCTTCCCCATCCTCGGCGGAAGCGCCTAGAAGCTCCGCTGTGAGCTCCGCGAGAAACGCCCACGCTCCGCCGCAGCCGCAGGCGATCGGCAATCAGCGCACCTGGACCTGATGAGAGGGAACTGAATAAAGGACCAGTGGCGGGAACATAGTTTCTCAATGGTTTACCGTAAGCCTACTCTATCTTGATGCTCTCTGTTTTCCCTCTGCGTTTTCCCTCCGTGCCTGACTTCCGTGTTTGTCCTCCCTCAGTGCCCTCCCGAGTTTTGCCCTTGGTGATTATTCCGTTGATTTCCCCTGTGGACTTTGGACTGCCTTCCTCGATCCTTGACCCATGCCCGGACACGGACCTTGTGACTCCTCTCCTGCCCTGGACCACCTGCCTGCACCACGGACTGCCTCGTTCCTTCGCTCTCAACACTTGGTAACACACACTTCAGCTAACTACACACATAGCCTCACACACACACACACACACACACACACTCTTGGGTTTTGACACTCTCCATTTCCTTAGTTTAGTTTATTAGTTAGTATTGTTTATTATTTTATATATTGACTATATATATATATATATATAGATATATATATATATATCTATCTATATATATATATATCTATATATATATATATAGATATATATATATATAGATAGATATATATATAGATAGATATATATATTTATATATACATATATATTTTCTATATATATCTATATATGTATATATATAGATATATATATATATATATATATATATATATATATATATATATATATATATATATATATATATATATATAGATATATATAATAAATTATTGAACATTCCCTCCCCCTGGTGTCTGAGCCGTCATCTCCCTTCTGTTAAACCATAACACATTTCTTTACAATTGTTACTTAAAAATGCCTTTAAAAGATTGTTTTTTTTTTGTCATGATGGCATTTTGAACCTGGAGTCAGTAAAATTTCACAAAATGTATATGGAATAAAAAAAATGTGTAGAAATCTGAACTAAATATAATTTGATGAAGAAGTACTGTGTATTGGATTAAAATATTTTAAAAATTGTATTTTAAGAATGTATTAACATTTTCATGCTCCATGACTCTGACATTTTATTCCATTTTTATTTTATTGTATTGATTTAATAACAATACCATGCGCCATGACTCTAACTTTTTATTCCGTGTATGAATTTTTGGTAACAATTTAGTATGGGGAACATATTCACCATTAATTAGTTGCTTATTAAAGTAAGAAAGACTTAATTTAGAGTTATTTGGACACTAGGGGAGCATATAAGGGTTAGGGTTAGGGTTACTAATAAGAAATAATTCTGAAGTTATTGTATGAATTTAAATAACAATATATTGCTCCATGACTCTAACTTTGTATTCTGTGTATGAATTTTTGGTAACACTTTAGTATGGGGAACATATTCACCATTAATTAGTTGCTTATTAAAGTAACAAAGACTTAAAGGCCTACTGAAAGCCACTACTACCGACCACGCAGTCTGATAGTTTATATATCAATGATGAAATCTTAACATTGCAACACATGCCAATACGGCCGGGTTAACTTATAAAGGGCAATTTTAAATGTCCCGCTAAACTTCCGGTTGAAAATGCCTTTGGAGGACTATGTATGCGCGTGACGTAGCCAGTGAAACAAAAGTCACGGTACCCCATTGAAGCCAATACAAAATAGCTCTGTTTTCATCTCATAATTCCACAGTATTCTGGACATCTGTGTTGGTGAATCTGTTGCAATATGTTCATTGCATTATGGAGAAAGAAGCTGAGCAAGCAAAGAAGAAAGTTGTCGGTGCGAAGCGGAGTATTTTGCGAGGGAAGTCAGCAACACAACACAGTTTACATTCCCGAAAGATGTAGTCAAGATCGAAGAACTCGGACAACAGAGACTCTTACCAGGAGGACTTTGACTTGGATACACAGACGCCTGTAGAGAACTGGGACAACACAGACTCTTACCAGGATTACTTTGATTTGGATACACAGACGCAGACGCGGTACCGTGAGTACGCAGCTGCGCTTCCAAACATTTGATCGCTTGCCCGTACATGCGTGTCACGTACGTAACTTTGGGTAAATATATAAGCTTTATGAACCTTGGGTTAAGTGAACGGTCCTTTGGGCTGAGTGATTGTGTGTGTTGTGCAGGTGTTTGAATTGTATTGGCGGGTTATATGGACGGGAGCTAGGAGCTAGGAGCTAGGAGCTAGCATAACAAACACCTAGGTGTTTTTATGCGGGATTAATTTGTGGCATATTAAATATAAACCTGGTTGTGTTGTGGCTAATAGAGTATATATATGTATTGTGTTTATTTACTGTTGTAGTCATTCCCAGCTGAATATCAGGTCCCATCCGCCTCTCACCGCATCTTCCCTATCTGAATCGCTTCCACTCCCCACTAGTCCTTCACTTGCACTTTCCTCATCCACAAATCTTTCATCCTCGCTCAAATTAATGGGGAAATTGTCGCTTTCTCGGTCCGAATCGCTCTCACTTCTGGTGGCCATCACTGTAAACAATAGGGAACTTTGCGAAAATGTTCAACTGACTACGTCACGCTACTTCCGGTAGGGGTAAGGCTTTTTTTTGTCAGATACCAAAAGTTCCGATCTTTATCGTCGTTGTTCTATACTAAATCCTTTCAGCAAAAATATGGCAATATCGCGAAATGATCAAGTACGACACATAGAATAGATCTGCTATCCCCGTTTAAATTTTAAAAAATCCTTTAAGTAGGCCTTTAATTTAGAGTTATTTAGACACTATGGGAACATATAAGGGTTAGGGTTAGGGTTAATAATAAGCAATAATTCTGAAGTTATTGTATGAATTTAATAACAATATCGTGCTCCATGACTATAACTTTTTATTACGTGTATGAATTTTTGGTAACACTTTAGTATGGGGAACATATTCACTAGTAATTAGTTGCTTATTAATGTAACACATACTTAATTTAGAGTTATTTGAACACTAGGGGACCATATAAGGGTTAGGGTTAGGGTTACTAATAAGCAATAATTCTGAGGTTATTGAGGGAAGACTCTTAGTTAATGGCTTACTGCTTGTATAGATAGATAGTACAGATAGATAGATAGTACTTTATTGATTCCTTCAGGAGAGTTCCCTCAGGAAAATTTGAATTCCAGCAGCAGTGTACAATAAGGCCATGCAGAATAATGCATTAATAAGTACTAAATAATGACTAATTAAGAGCCAATATGTTACTAATGTGCATGTTAATAAGCAACTAATTAATGGTGAATATGTGTTCCCCATACAAAAGTGTTACCATTTTTTTTTAAGCTGAGACTCAGTTAAGTTGTTGTATTTTCTGTCAAACAAAGTGTGAAAACCCATTTGGATCAACTTTTGTCCAGAGAAAAAGTGATACAGGTGCAAACCTGCACAGGTACTTGTGAGCTATAGTCCCGGTCTTTCCAAGTTCTTTATGCGGTGCAGTGATAGAAGTGGTTTTGAGGAGGAGCGGATATTTTCCGGAAGGTGTTTTTTTCCGGAGTGGGGGGCGGCTCTACCCTGAGACTAAACACAAGGGAAGGCAGGTTAGACAGAAGAAGGCTTAGCTGAGCTCTGAGATGCAACACAAACCGGACCAACTGGACTTGGCCTTAAATGGAGCGAAAACATATTTTAATGTTTAATCACGCCCGTGATTTTTTTTTTAATTTTTCACATTCAGTTTGTGTTGCTGTTTTAATTGTTGTGTTATTCCGATCATCAAAACAAATATATATATATATATATATATATATATATATATATATATATATATATATATATATATATATATATATATATATATATATATATATATATATAATGTATGTATATTATTATGTATATTGTCAAGAAAGGCAAATGCAGCTGCATTTTTTTTAAACATTATTAATTTTACTCAAAAAGGTTAATTATGTCTTCTTATTCATATACTTTTTCAAATTTTCTTGTAATCAGAGCATATTTTCAGTATATTAAATGAAATTTTTACCTAGAAAAAATTTCAAAAAGGTTCATTATATCTTCTTATTCATAAACTTTTTCAAATGTTCTTCTTATCAGACCATATTTTCGGTATATTAGATAGATTTTTTTACCTACAAATAATTCCTTCCTCATTCATATACTTTTTCAAATGTTCTTGTAATCCACATCATATTTTCAGTATATTAGATTTAATTGTTTCCTGGTAAAAAATTCGAAAAGGTTCATTATGTCTTCTGATGGATTTTTTACCTAGAAAAAATTCCATTCAAAAAGGTTCATTATGTCTTATTCATAAACTTTTTCAAATGTTCTTATAATCAGACCATATTTTCGGTATATTAGATGGATTTTTTTACCTACAAAAAATTCCATCTAATATACCGAAAACATGGTCTGATTACAACAAAATTTGGAAAAGTATATGAAACTTTTGCAAATGTTCTTATAATCAGACCATATTTTCGGTATATTAGATGGATGTTTTAAAAAATCCCATCTAATATACCAAAAATTAGGTCTGATTATAAGAACATTTGAAAAAGTTAATGAATAAGAAGACATAATGAACTTTTTTGAATGGAATTTTTTCTAGGTAAAAAAATCCATCTAATATACCAAAAATATGGTCTGATTACAAGAACATTTGAAAAAAGTATATGAATAAGTAAATAATTGTTTCTAGGTAAAAAAAAAAAAATCATCTAATATACCGAAAATATGGTCTGACTGTAAGAAATTTTGAAAAAAGTATATGAATAAGTAAGGAATTTTTTTCTAGGTAAAAAAATCCATTCTAATATACCAAAAATATGGTCTGATTATAAGAAAATTTGAAAAAAGTTTATGAATAATAAGACATAATGAACCTTTTTGAATGGAATTTTTTCTAGGTAAAAAATCCATCTAATATACCGAAAATATGGTCTGATTACAAGAACATTTGAACAATTTTACTAATAAGAAGACATAATGAACCTTTTTGAATGTTTTACCTAGAAAAAAGTCAATCTAATATACCGAAAATATGGTCTGATTACACGAATATTTGAAAAAAGTATATGAATAAGTAAGGAATTATTTCTAGGTAAAACAATCCATTTCATATACCGAAAATATGGTCTGATTATAAGAACGTTTGAAAAAGTTTATGAATAAGAAGACATAATGAACCTTTTTGATTTTTTTACCTAGAAAAAAATCCATCTAATATACCGAAAATATGGTCTGGATACAAGAACATTTGAAAAAGGATATGAATAAGTAAGGAATTTTTTCTAGATAAAAAAATATATTTAATATACCAAAAATATGGTCTGATGATAAGAGAATTTGAAAAAAGTTTATGAATGCGTAAGGAATTTTTCTAGGTACAAAATCCATCTAATATACCAAAAACATGGTCTGATTATAAGAACATTTGAACAATTTTATGAATAAGAAGATATAATGAACCTTTTTGAATTTTTTACCTAGCAAAAAATGTCAATCTAAATAACCGAAAATATGGTCTGAATACTAGGTAATTTGAAAAAGTATATGAATGAGTAAGGGTTTATTTTTTAGGTAAAAAATCAATGTAATATACCAAAAATATTGTCTGATTATAAGAACATTTGAAAAAGTTTATGAAAAAGAAGACATAATGAACCTTTTTGAATTTTTTACCTAGAAAAAATTCCCTCTAATATACCGAAAATATGGTCTGGATACAAGAACATTTGAAAAAGTCTTGTCATGATCCGTCACCCGGGTCATGGCATGATTTGGGTTTGGTAGTTTTTCTGGTTTAGTCTGCATGTTTCCTGGGTGCACCCTCTTTTCCTTGTTCTCTGTTGGTTTCCATGGGCACTGATTCTCCTCACCTGTCTTAGTTTTGCAATTAGTGTTCCCACCAGGTGTTTTGGTTGATCACTCCCCTTTATAGTTTCCTGTCACCCAGCAGTAGTTGCTGGGTCAATGTTTCCTATAGGCAACATTTATGTTCTCCTGGTTTTTCTCCTCGCTGTAGTGATTATTGTACAGACTAGCATTCCTAATTTTTCACCCTTGGTGACATTTTTTTTTTTTTTTAGCTCAACACTTGCTAGCATCCTCAGTTTTGTATTTTTTCTTGCGTTTAATTTATTAAAAACCTTAATCTTACCTGCACGCTACTCCTGCTTGTCTTCTGCCTTGAAAGGAACACTACCAGTGCAGCTATGCGCCCCCAAAGACGTAACAAGTATATGAATAAGTAAGGAATTTTTTCTAGGTAAAAAATTCCATCTTATATACCAAAAACATGGTCTGATTATAAGAACATTTGAAAAAGTTCATGAATAAGAAGACATAATGAACCTTTTTGAATATTTTCTAGGTAAAAATTCCATCTAGTACATAATACATGTATACTGAAAATATGGTGTGATTACAATAACATTTGAAAAAGTATTTGAATAACAAGACATAATGAACCTTTTTGAGTAAAATGAATAATGTTTAGAAAAAGAATGTAGCTGCATCCACACTCAACATTTGCCTTTCTTGACAATATACATAATAATATACATACATAATATATATATTTGTTTTGATGATCAGAATACCTAAACAATAACACGTGCAAATTAAAGGAATCATGGGTGTGATTAAACATTAAAATGCTTTTTAACGTAATCAGACCATATTTTCAGTATCCGTATTTCCTTGAATTGGGGCCGGGGCGGTAATTAATCTAAAACCTCTTCTCACTCCAGCGCTTACCAAAGGCATGCGGTAAAGGCAAGCATGCGCTAATTATTTTAAAACCCTCTTCTCACTCCGGCACTTACCAAAGGCATGCGGTAAATTTAGGCCTGCACTTTGAGTGTGATGTAAGGATACCTTCATGAAAAGCACATTTAATTAAAAAAAAACGTTATTATGGTCTTACCTTTACTTATAAATGAAGTCCATGCGCATGGTCTGATTACAGGAACATTTGAAAAAGTATATGAATAAGAAGACATAATGAACCTTTTGGAATTTTTTCTAGGTAAACAATCCATCTAATATACTGAAAATATGGTCTGATTATAAGAACATTTAAAAAGTTCATGAATAAGAAGACATAATGAAACTTTTTGAATTTTTTCCAGGTAAAATTTCCATCTAATATACTGAAAATATGGTCTGATTACAAGAACATTTGAAAAAGTGTTGTACTTGTATTTTAAATTGCTTATCATTATGTCATTTTAATATTGTGTTGTATCTTCAATTCTGTGTAATTTCCATTGTGGATGTTAAATGCGCCATAAAAGGATAACAGATGGGAATAATTAGCGTGGTGCTAAATCTGGTGCAGCCGTCTTCTTAATGTAACTGCACATTGTCCTCCAAATAAACAAATACCAACAAACAAACAAATAGTTGTTCTTGAAGGTAGTAATAGAGAATGGCCACCACTCTCTATTACTACCTGTTGGTTGGTGTGATGCGTCCGTGAAATTAATGCTTAAAATGACCAAAATACGTAAATATCACATGTTATTATGAATATGCCTGTTACTACATTACACACATATATACATACAACACAAAGGAAACCTGTGAAACAGGCTTGTAGGGATGATATAGCCTCTGTGTTTTCGTATGTATGTATATATGTATATATATACATATAAACTGTGTACATATGTGCATAAATATATGTATATATATATATATATATATATATATATATATATATATATATATATATATATATATATATATATATATATATATATATATATATATTTATATATATATATATATATATATGCATATATATATATATATATATATATATGCATATACATATATATATAATGTGTATGTATATATATTTATTTATATATATATATATATATATATATATATATATATATATATATATATATATATATATATATATATATATATATATATATATATATATATATATATATAATGTGTATATATATACATATATAATGTGTATATATATATGTATATATGTATATGTGTATACATATATATATATATATATATATATATATATATATATATATATATATATATATATATATATATATATATATATATATATATAAATATATATATATATATATATATATATATATATGCATATATATACATATATAATGTATATATATATATATATTTATATATATATGTATATATATATATATATATATATATATATATATATATATATATATATATATATATATATATATATATATATATACGTATATATATATACATATATAATGTGTATATATATATATATATATATATATATATATATATATATACATATATAATGTGTATGTATGTATATATTTGTATATATATATATATATATATATACATATATAATGTGTATGTATGTATATATTTGTATATATATATATATATATATATATATATATATATATATATATATATATATATATATATATACATATATAATGTGTATATATATATATATATATATATATATATATATATATATATATACATATATAATGTGTATACATATGTATATATGTATATATATATAATGTGTATATATATATATATATATATATATATATATATATATATATACATATATAATGTGTATACATATGTATATATGTATATATATATATATATATATATATATATATATATATATATATATATATATATATATATATATATATATATATATATATATATATATATATATATTATTTTATTTTATTATTTTATTTTTTTTACACGAATTTGCAAGATTTTTTAATGAATAACTCTCCACAATGCCTCCTTGGTTTAAATTCAAATTTTAAACGTACAAATATATAAATATGTATGTAATGTAGTAACAGGCACATTCATAATAACATGAAGGAATTATGCTTTTTCAAATGTTCTTGTAATCAGATCATATTTTCGGTATATTAGATGGATTTTTTTTTTCTAGCTAAAACATCCATCTAATACACTGAAAATATGGTCTGATTTTAAGAACATTTTTAAAAGTTTATGGATAAGAAGACATAATGAAATGTTTTCTATGTAAAAAAAAATCCATCTAATATACTGAAAATATGGTCTGATTACAAGAACATTTGAAAAAGCATAATTCCTTTTAATTCTTGTTTAGAATATATTTTACCTGCTAAATTGAAAAACACCAAGCCCTTATTCAAATATCGGTTTTGTGACTGAGAGCAGGACTTGCGTAGCACTTACTTTCATTGAGCTAACCTTTTTTCCCTCACAGCTAATGTATTATGTTGTCTTTTGCACGTCAACATGCCGCTTTAATGGGGAAACCGTTTAAAAATCCCTTCTTCCAGGGTGGTCTGCACTGATCTCTTAACCCTGACGTACAAGTCAAAACACCACAGGGTGTGTACACGTCCATGTGAGTAGCAGTGAGGGTATGATTCACCACTCATAATAGTTCAACAAGGTTTTAACATACCTCTATGCACCGCTTCTGCCACCATTAGGAGAGTCAAAGGGATAGAGAGAGAAAATATCCTTCAGGAAATGCTTCTGTTTTGTTTTGATTAACGTTTGTTTTAAAGTTACAGCACTTAGTTTGTTGCATATTTTCTCTGATATTTAAGCCTTTATTTTAGCTTATAGTTTTTCTGTTTATTAGCTGTTAGGGCCCTAAAATACAAATTAAAAAAACCAACAGTCCTGTATTTGGGATCTGCATTAGTCCTGGAAATTTGAATTTAAACCATGGAGGCATTGCGGAGAGATATCCATAAAACAATCTTGCATATGTGTGTAAAGCACCAGTTCCATTGGCAGAAAAACAGGCCCAGAGCATAATACTACCACCACCATGCTTGACTGCCTTCCTGCCTTGTTCCTCCTCTCGCCCAACACATCACGGTAATACACAACAATTAATTACACACATAGTCTAACACACATACACACCCCTCGTGGATTAGTCACACTCCATTCTCTTGTTTAGTTCATGTTATTATTGTTTGACTATATATATATATATATATATATATATATATATATATATATATATATATATATATATATATATATATATATATATATACATATATATATATATATATATATATACATATATTGTTTATATACATAATAAATCATAGAGGTATACTGCTCCCTTGTGTCTGTGCCGTCAACTCCCTCCAACCATAACAAATCCTCCTTTTTCATTGTCCCATTTACTCTCTGTAAAGCACCAGTTCCATTGGCAGCAAAACAGGCCCGGAGCATAATACTACCACCACCATGCTTGACTGCCTTCCTGCCTTGTTCCTCCTCTCGCCCAACACATCACGCTAATACACAACAATTAATTAATTACACACATAGTCAATTACACATTCACCCCTCGTGGATTAGTCACACTCCATTCTCTTTTTTAGTTTATATTAGTATTGTTTGACTATATATATATATATATATATATATATATATATATATATATATATATAATAAATCATAGAGCTATACTGCTCCCTTGTGTCTGTGCCGTCAACTCCCTCCAACCATAACAAATCCTCCTTTTTCATTGTCCCATTTACTCTCTGTAAAGCACCAGTTCCATTGGCAGCAAAACAGGCCCGGAGCATAATACTACCACCACCATGCTTGACTACCTTCCTGCCTTGTTCCTCCTCTCGCCCAACACATCACGCTAATACACAACAATTAATTACACACATAGTCAATTACACATTCACCCCTCGGGGATTAGTCACACTCCATTCTCTTGTTTAGTTTATATTATTATTGTTTGACTATATATATATATATATATATATATATATATATATATATATATATATATATATATATATATATATATATATATATATATATATTGTTTATATACATAATAAATCATAGAGCTATACTGCTCCCTTGTGTCTGTGCCGTCAACTCCCTCCAACCATTACAAATCCTCCTTTTTCATTGTCCTATTTACTCTCTGTAAAGCACCAGTTCCATTGGCAGCAAAACAGGCCCAGAGCATAATACTACCACCACCATGCTTGACGGTAGGCATGGTGATCCTGGGATTAAAGGCCTCACCTTTTCTCCTCCAAACATATTGCTGGGTATTGTGGCCAAACAGGTAAATTTTTGTTTCATCTGACATCACATGGACAAAGATAAGACCTTCTGGAGGAAAGTTCTGTGGTAAAATGACACAAAAATTGAGCTGTTTGGCCACAATACCCAGCAAACCGGAAATTAGCATGCAACTCGGAAGTAAGCAGGGTAATAAAGTAAGCCCCATAGATATGAATATGGATGTTCTTGCTGGCATAGATGTAACAAACATGCAAGCATAAAACAAACGAACAAAAACAAAAATAAAAAATTCCATCAACTATGAGAAAAAAACTGAACAAACCAGACTGGACTATGAACGTCATTGGTTGAGGAGTTGTTTGCATTGAGGCAGCATGGTTCAGTGGAAGAGCGGTTGTGAGCAAGATACTGACCTGATGCTGAGTCATCATTTAGTCACTCACTTGTCAAAGTGCGTTTAATACCTTGAAGGTAGACAAATGCAATGCATGTGAAAGTTCAGTTCAGTGTCAGTTTATTTGGAACTTGCATACGATAAATTGTAATGCATCACACAATTCCAGTTGTTTCATTACAGCACGTCCGAAAAGGAGTAGGGAGAAGCAGATCGTATTTAATCCGACCCCTATTCATACCAAAGCAATGTTATCCCATTTCATTGTTGTCTGTAACAGAACAGTGAACAAATAAATAATAAATGATTAATATACCAGAATAATGTAGTTGAATTTTGTCCTCTTGACAAAATTGGTGCAGTTCAGCTAAATGTGTTGGTTTCCTGACATGGACTTGTTTCTTCAGCATTGTCCACACGTTTAAGTCAGGACTTTGGGAAGGCCATTCTAAAACTAGCCTGATTTAGCCATTCCTTATTTGGAGGTAATCCTCCTTTTTCATTGTCCCATTTACTCTCTGTAAAGCACCAGTTCCTTTGGCAGCAAAACAGGCCCAGAGCATAATACTACCACCACCATGCTTGACGGTAGGTATGGTGTTCCTGGGATTAAAGGCCTCACCTTTTCTCCTCCAAACATATTGCTGGGTATTGTGGCCAAACAGCTCAGTTTTTGTTTCATCTGACCACAGAACTTTCCTCCAGAAGGTCTTGTCTTTGTCCATGTGATGTCCCAAAGTCCTGACTTAAACGTGTGGACAATGCTGAAGAAACAAGTCCGGATGGCTACCAAAAGGTGCCTTATTGCAGGTAAACTTGCCAAGGGACATGTAAGCAAATATTAACATTGCTGTATGTGTCATGATCCGTTGTCCGGGTCATGTTATTTTCTGTTAGTTTTGGACTCTTTTAGTTCCTGTTTGTGACACCTCTGAGTTTGGTTTAGGTTGCCACGGCTGCTTATTGTTCTCACCTGCCTCTGGTGTTCGGGACGCTCACCTGTGTCTAATCAGAGGAACTATTTAAGCCTGCCTTTGCCAGTCAGTCGGCCTGGCGTCATTGTTTGCCTCATGCCTTGCCACGTAAGTCTTGTTAGTTTCATGCCACAGTTCCCTGAGTATTTCATGTCCATAGTTTATGCTAAGTGTTTGCTACACCCGACTGCTACGTGATTATTCCTGTCTCTAGTCTATGCTAAGTGTTAGCCCTAGCATCCAGTGCGATCGGCACATTTTCATTCGTATTGTTTTTTTCTGTTTTTGGTGCTTCTTTGATTTTGGAGGAACAAATCATGTTTTTACCTGCACGCCTTGTCCGGAGTAGTCCGTCTGCCTTCCTGGGAAAACGACCCCGCCGTGACAGTATGTATACTTTTGACCCAGCACATTTGCTCACATTTTCAGTAGACCCATAATAAATTCATAAAAGAAGCAAACTTCATGAATGTTTTTTGTGACCAACAAGTATGTGCTCCAATCACTCTATCACAAAAAAAATAAGAGTTGTAGAAATTATCGGAAACTCAAGACAAACTCGTCATACAGGGATGATTCTTGAAATAAATGTACTTGACTTGTCTCCATGGAGACAAGGATTAATGATATAGAAGGAGTTACAACACTGCAGACCTCGGATAGTCGTTAGCTTAGTAATTAGCTGCTAGCCAGCTAACCGTGTTTTAAAGCGTGACAACGGCAATGGATGGGGGGCCGGTACTTTTTAGTGACGTATAGTACCGAATATGATTCAATAGTATCGCGGTACTACACTAATACCGGAAACAGTACAACAGATCATTATTCATGCGTTCGTTACGTCTCGTCTCGATTACTGTAACGTATTATTTTCAGGTCTCCCTATGTCTAGCATTAAAAGATTACAGTTGGTACAAAATGCAGCTGCTAGACTTTTGACAAGAACAAGAAAGTTTGATCATATTACGCCTATACTGTATATACCTTTATATACATATATACTTATATATATACCTATACTGGCTCACCTGCACTGGCTTCCTGTGCACTTAAGATGTGACTTAAGGTTTTACTACTTACGTATAAAATACTACACAGTCTAGCTCCATCCTATCTTGCTGATTGTATTGTACCATATGTCCCGACAAGAAATCTGCGTTCAAAGAACTCCGGCTTATTAGTGATTCCCAAAGCCCAAAAAAAGTCTGCGGGCTATAGAGCGTTTTCTATTCGGGCTCCAGTACCGGAATGCCCCTCCCGGTAACAGTTAGAGATGTTACCTCAGTAGAAGCATTTAAGTCCCATCTTAAAACTTATTTGTATACTCTAGCCTTTAAATAGACCCCTTTTAGACCAGTTGATCTGCCGTCTCTTTTCTTTTCTGCTCTGCCCCCCTCTCCCTTGTGGAGGGGGGGCATAGGTCCGGACATAGGTCCGGACATCTCTGCGCTGCTGACCCGTCTCCGCTTGGGATGGTCTCCTGCTGGCCCCACTATGGACTGGACTCTCACTATTATGTCAGATCTACAATGGACTGGACTCTCACTATTATGTTGGATCCACTATGGACTGGACTCTCACTATTATGTTAGATCCACTATGGACTGGACCTCTCACTATTATGTTAGATCCACTATGGACTGGACTCTCACTAGTATGTTAGATCCACTATGGACTGGACTCTCACTATTATGTCAGATCTACAATGGACTGGACTCTCACTATTATGTTAGATCCACTATGGACTGGACTCTCACTATTATGTTAGATCCACTATGGACTGGACTCTCACTATTATGTTAGATCCACTATGGACTGGACTCTCACTATTATGTTAGATCCACTATGGACTGGACTCTCACTAGTATGTTAGATCCACTATGGACTGGACTCTCACTATTATGTCAGATCTACAATGGACTGGACTCTCACTATTATGTTAGATCCACTATGGACTGGACTCTCACTATTATGTTAGATCCACTATGGACTGGACTTTCACAATATTATGTTAGATCCACTATGGACTGGACTCTCACTATTATGTTAGATCCACTATGGACTGGACTCTCACTATTATGTTAGATCCACTATGGACTGGACTCTCACTATTATGTTAGATCCACTATGGACTGGACTCTCACTAGTATGTTAGATCCACTGTGGACTGGACTCTCACTATTATGTCAGATCTACAATGGACTGGACTCTCACTATTATGTTAGATCCACTATGGACTGGACTCTCACTATTATGTTAGATCCACTATGGACTGGACTCCCACTATTATGTTAGATCCACTATGGACTGGACTCTCACTAGTATGTTAGATACACTATGGACTGGACTCTCACTAGTATGTTAGATCCACTATGGACTGGACTCTCACTATTATGTTAGATCCACTATGGACTAGTCTCTCACTATTATGTTAGATCCACTATGGACTGGACTCTCACTATTATGTTAGATCCACTATGGACTGGACTCTCACTATTATTTTAGATCCACTATGGACTGGACTCTCACTATTATGTTAGATCCACTATGGACTGGACTCTCACTAGTATGTTAGATCCACTATGGACTGGACTCTCACTATTATGTCAGATCTACAATGGACTGGACTCTCACTATTATGTTAGATCCACTATGGACTGGACTCTCACTATTATGTTAGATCCACTATGGACTGGACTCTCACTAGTATGTTAGATCCACTATGGACTGGACTCTCACTATTATGTTAGATCCACTATGGACTAGTCTCTCACTATTATGTTAGATTCACTATGGACTGGACTCTCACACTATTATGTTAGATCCACTATGGACTAGTCTCTCACTATTATGTTAGATTCACTATGGACTGGACTCTCACACTATTATGTTAGATCCACTATGGACTGGACTCTCACACTATTATGTTAGATCCACTATGGACTGGACTCTCACACTATTATGTTAGATCCACTATGGACTGGACTTTCACACTATTATGTTAGATCCACTATGGACTGGACTTTCACAATATTATGCTAGACCCACTGGACGTCCATTGCACCGGTCTCCCCTAGAGGTCCTCTCCTAGGTTTCTCATTGTCATCCCACTGGGTTGAGTTTTTCCTTGCCCTGATGTGGGCTCTGAACCGAGGATGTCGTTGTGGCTTGTGCAGCCCTTTGAGACACTTGTGATTTAGGGCTATATAAATGAACATTGATTGATTGATTGAATCTTCCTGTCTTGTTACATTGACATAAAGTCCCATGGATGGTTCACAGTTCATTGAGATTTTTTTTTTTCTATGTTTGACAACATCCGAAATTCCTTGGCATTTGTTTAGAAATCCTCTCACAGAGCCTGAGGCCATGGAACTTACTCAGCACCTCTGTGACTCTGCAAACTAAACGTTCAATAGAAGAGGAAAAAATGACATCAAAGCCAGCTATTATAACATCTCTATATAATAGGAAATGGGATTTGAGGTTTTAATCTGGCTTGGCTCACAGCCAGAGCACCTGGCCGGGCTCAAACAAACACCCAAACAGGAGCTTTATGGACGTGGATACAAATTAGTAACAGAGCTCACTAAACAGTGTGAGAAGCCAGGCTCAGTCGCTTCCTTTTTAAATACAAGGTCTGCGGTTACGGCTTTCTCTTTTCTCGTCAAAGAAAGAAAGACCGGGGTGGATCACACTGAGAAAGAGAACGAGAGCCGAGGGAGGACCCTGGAGATCCGGACAAAAGAACGCTAAAAAATGAAAGCTGGTAACGCAAGACAAAAGACTGTTAGAAGAGAAAGAATAAAAGATGGAAATAAAAAGACAAAAAAATGATGTCGTGTCCGCCCCCCCCCCCCCTCATCCCCTCCTCCCCCCCTCCATAGTCGCAGCTATCGGGACTAGAAAAAACACATCAGAGATTTTGTTTGCTCTGAGTGAGTAAACTGGTTGGAGAAACGCCCTATCCCTGCGTGGCTTTCACACACACATTTGTGTATTTGTTACCTTCTTGGCTTTCACACACACATGTGTGTATTTGTTACCTTCTTGGCTTTCACACACACATTTGTGTATTTGTTACCTTCTTGGCTTTCACACACACATTTGTGTATTTGTTACCTTCTTGGCTTTCACACACACATTTGTGTATTTGTTACCTTCTTGGCTTTCACACACACATTTGTGTATTTGTTACCTTCTTGGCTTTCACACACACATTTGTGTATTTGTTTCCTTCTTGGCTTTCACACACACATTTGTGTATTTGTTACCTTCTTGGCTTCCACACACACATTTGTGTATTTGTCACCTTCTTGGCTTTCACACACACATTTGTGTATTTGTTACCTTCTTGGCTTTCACACACACATTTGTGTATTTGTTACCTTCTTGGCTTTCACACACACATTTGTGTATTTGTTACCTTCTTGGCTTCCACACACACATTTGTGTATTTGTCACCTTCTTGGCTTTCACACACACATTTGTGTATTTGTTACCTTCTTGGCTTTCACACACACATTTGTGTATTTGTTACCTTCTTGGCTTTCACACACACATTTGTGTATTTGTTACCTTCTTGGCTTTCACACACACATTTGTGTATTTGTTACCTTCTTGGCTTTCACACACACATGTGTGTATTTGTTACCTTCTTGGCTTTCACACACACATTTGTGTATTTGTTACCTTCTTGGCTTTCACACACACATTTGTGTATTTGTCACCTTCTTGGCTTTCACACACACATTTGTGTATTTGTTACCTTCTTGGCTTTCACACACACATTTGTGTATTTGTTACCTTCTTGGCTTTCACACACACATTTGTGTATTTGTTACCTTTTTGGCTTCCACACACACATTTGTGTATTTGTTACCTTCTTGAGACCTCCCAAAAATGGTGCAATGTTTTGATGAAAGTTGAAATTTCACTCAGTAACAGTGGCAATTTTTTACGAGAAAAGCTTAAAATGTTGGCAATTCTATGATAAGGGTCGTAATTTTACTCGACAAAAGTCAGAATTTTTGAAGAAAACCTAAAAATTTGGGCATTATTATATAATATATAATATTATTATATAATATATATAAAAATCGGGATTTTATTTGGTAAAATGATGACAAAAGTCATAGTTTTACTCCACAAATGTCTTTTTTTTACAAGAACAACTAAAAAATTGGCAATATTGTGATAAAAGTTGGAATTTTATATGACAAATGTCACCATTTTGCAACAAAAAAGTAATAATTTTACAAGAAAATATTGCCATATTACAGAAACACAAAGAATATGAGAAATGGTTCCCATTGTGAGAAAAAGACTGCTTTTAGTTATTTTATTTTTTTAATATGTTTTTTGTAATTGGTTTTTAATCTTCATTATTTATTTCAAGATATTACAGCATGTCTCAATATACATATTTATTTTATTGTTTTAATTAATTTTGGCCAAAGGGGGTGCATTTCAATTTCTTACACACACTTGTTATTTCATATGTTGGCCAGAGGGGAGCACTTTTAAAACCGACACACAGTCAATTTGAAAAATCCCACCTTTTTGGGACCACCCTCATTTTGATAGATTTCACCACCAGGGGTGCAAATGAGACATTCTCTATTAGATGCAATGGTTTTCCGTATTGGGACCATGATTTATGTCATCACTTGTTCACACCTCCTCATATGGAAGCTACTTTTCCTTGTTGGTGTCTCAAGAAGGGTAGAAATACAAGAACGCACACACACACACCCACACGCTCACACACATTTGGTGTATTTGTTACCTTCTTGAGACCTCCGAAAAATGGCCACTTCTTTAGGACCACCCTTTCTAGATATATAAAGATTTGTATTTACAACATGAATAATATATACATACTACGCAAATATAAAAAAGCTTGTTGTAAAAGATGAGTTGGAAATTCACAAGAAAAAGGTCACAATTTCACAAGAACAACTTTAGAATTTGGGCAGTATTATAATAAAAGTCGTAATTTTACTCGATGCAAGTCAACATTTTACAGGAAAAATGAACATTTCTGCAATGTTATGATGAAAGTTGAAATTTCACTCAATAACAGTGGCAATTTTACGAGAAAAGCTTAAAATGTTGGCAATTTTATGATGAGAGTCTTACTTTTACTCGACAAAAGTCAGAATTGTATAAGAAAACCTAAAAATTTTGGGCAATATTATATATAATATTACTATATAATATATATAATAATCGGGATTTTACTTGGCAAAATGATGACAAAAGTCATAATTTTACCCCAAAAATGTCACTATTTTACGAGAACAATTAAAAAATTGGCAATATTGTGATAAAAGTCGGAATTTTATATGACAAATGTCACCATTTTTTTTTTTAAAAAGTAATAATTTTACAAGAAAATATTGTCATATTACAGAAACAGAAATAATATGAGAAATTGTTCCCATTGTGAGAAAAAGACTGCTTTTAGTTAAATTATTTGTTATAATTTTTTTGTTTGTAATTGGTTTTTAATCTTCATTATTCACTTCAAGTTATTACAGTTTGTCTCTATACACATATTTATTTTATTGTTTTAATTAATTTTGGCCAAAAGGGGTGCATTGCAATTTCTTACACACACTTGTTATTTCATATGTTGACCAGAGGAGGAGCACTTTTAAAACCGACACAGAGTCAATTTGAAAAATCCCTCCTTTTTGGGACCACCCTCATTTTGATAGATTTCACCACCAGGGGTGCAAATGAGACATTCTCTATTAGATGCAATGGTTTTCCGTATTGGGACCATGATTTATGTCATCACTTGTTCACACCTCCTCATATGGAAGCTACTTTTCCTTGTTGGTGTCTCAAGAAGGGTAGAAATACAAGAACACGCACACACACACCCACACGCTCACACACATTTGGTGTATTTTTTACCTTCTTGAGACCTCCGAAAAATGCCTACTTCTTTAGGACCACCCTTTCTAGATATATAAAGATTTGTATTTACAACATTAATAATATATACATACTATGCAAATATAAAAAAACTTGTTGTGAAAAATGAGTTGCAATTTCACAAGAAAAACTCTAGAATTTTGGCAGTATTATAATAAAAGTCGTAATTTTACCCGACGCAAGTCAACATTTTACAGGAAAAAGTGAAGATTTGTGCAATATTATGATGAAAGTTGTAATTTTACTCAATAACAGTCGCAATTTTACGAGAAAAGCTTAAAATGTTGGCAATTTTACGAAAAGAGTCGTAATTTTATTCGACAAAAGTCACAATTTTATAAGAAAACCTAAACATTTTGGCAATATTATAATAATAATCGGGATTTTACTTGGCAAAATGATGACAAAAGTCATAGTTTTACTCCACAAATGTCACCATTTTACAAGAACAAACACAACTATTGGCAACATTGTGATAAAAGTCGGAATTTTATATGACAAATGTCACCATTTTGCAAAAAAAAAGTAATCATTTTGCGAGAAAATATTTCCATATTACAGAAAGAGAAAGAATATGAGAAATTGTTCCCAATTTTATAAGAAAAAACACATTGTGAGAAAAAGACTGCTTTTAGTTATTTATTTAAAAAAATTGTTTTGTCTGTAATTGGTTTTTAATCTTCATTATTTACTTCAAGTTATTACAGTATGTCTCTATATACATATTTATGTATTTTTTTAATACATTTTGGCCGAAGGGGGTGCATTGCAATTTCTTACACACACTTGTTATTTCATATGTTGGCCCGAGGGGGAGCACTTCAATTTTTTACACCACCCTATATTTCACCACCAAATGAGACATTCTCTATTAGATGCAATGGTTTTCCGTATTGGGACCATGATTTATGTCATCACTTGTTCACACCTCCTCATATGGAAGCTACTTTTCCTTGTTGATGTCTCAAGAAGGGTAGAAATACAAGAACACACACGCACGCACACATGCACACACACACGCACACGCACACACACTGAAGGAAAACAAAGTTTGAGGGGCAGGCTTGGTCTTGCAGCAGGATAACAGTTTGCAGAGCAATCAGAGAGAGTGAGCATTAGCATGTTGGTCTAAGGTGTGGCCCACATTAGCTGGTCAGGTGTGGAGGCCAGGTGAGGGACTAAGACTATATATATATATATATATATATATATATATATATATATATATATATATATATATATATATATATATATATATATATATATATATATATATATATATATATATATATTGGCAGGTATTTATTTCCATGATTAAAGTACTGTTGTTATTAAGGTTTAATTCAGTTCAGTTCAGTTTTCAGTTAATTTGGAAGGTTATATTTCTCCTCTCTTGTTGAGAAGAATTGTTGTATAGTCTTGCTTTGTGCATCATTTTAGCTGTTTGCAAATGCACCAAATCGTTTAATTGTAATAATTGTGATTTATTAAATAAAGGGGTTTTATGTTCTCTATATCCAACATTATGTACTATTATAATTGATCTTTTTTGTAACACCATTAGTGAATGAATGCACATTTGTAGTGGTTTCCCCATATTTCTGCACAATAAGTCAGATATGTAACACTAGTGAGCAGTAGAGAATATGAAGTGATTGTTGGTCTAGAACATGTTCTGCTTTATTCATTATTGACGTGTTTCTTGCTACTTTATGTTGTATTTTGTATACAAGGTTGTCCCGATAAAAACGTTTTCACATTACAATAGCATAACTGGAGCTTTGAGTATCGGCCCATACTGATATTAATCCGATACGGTATCAGTTCGAATCATACGTGCTTTTATTATTTTTGAAGTGTGGAATGTTAGAAAGGGTTTGAACAAGTAAAATTACTCAAACATAGAACAATGGTAAGTATAATAATAACAATAATAATAATAGATTTTATTTGTAAAAAGCACTTTACATTGAGTAAACAACCTCAAAGTGATACAATGTATTAAAAAAATAAAAATAAAATAAAAAGATAAAAAAAAATATATAGAAATAAAAACTACAACAGCCAAATAGCTAAAACTAGTATGCATATATCTAAAAAAAAAAGGCTTTTTTAAAAGCATCCACAGTCTGTGGTGCCCTCAGGTGGTCAGGGAGAGCGTTCCACAGACTGGGAGCGGCAGAGCAGAAAGCCCGGTATACCATTGTTCGTAGCTTTGTCCTCGGAGGTTGGAGGAGGTTAGTATGAAATGTATGAAAAACACTAACTTATTTTTAACTGGTATGGGCTTATTCTGATTTTAAATTGAAGTGGGGTGTAAATGTCTTTTTGACGACACCTAGTGGTCACAATAATTCATTAAATTAGGCTCATGGTGCAGTAAAAGTAGAAGCATTTAAGTCCCGTCTTAAAACACATTTGTATACTCTAGCCTTTAAATAGACCCCCTTTTTTGCCCAGTTGATCTGCCGTTTATTTTATTTTCTACTCTGCCCCCCTCTCCCTTGTGGAAAGGGGGGCATAGGTCTGGTGGCCACGGAGGAAGTGCTGGCTGTCCAGAGTCGGGACCCGGGGTGGACCGTTCGTCTGTGCATCGGTTGGGGACATCTCTGGGGTGCTGACCCGTCCCCGCTCGGGATGGTCTCCTGCTGGCCCCACTATGGACTGGACTTTCACTATTATGTTAGATCCACTTTGGACTGGACTCTCACTATTATGCTAGATCCACTATGGACTGGACTCTCACTATTATGTTAGATCCACTATGGACTGGACTCTCACACTATTATGCTAGAACCACTATGGACTGGACTCTCACTATTATGTTACATCCACTATGGACTGGACTCTCACACTATTATGTTAGATCCACTATGGACTGGACTCTCACACTATTATGTTAGATCCACTATGGACTGGACTCACACTATTATGTTAGATCCACTATGGACTGGACTTTCACAATATTATGCTAGACCAGGGGTCACCAACGCTGTGCCCGCGGGCACCAGGTCGCCCGTAAGGACCAGATGAGTCGCCCGCGGGCCTGTTCTAAAAAACTAATAAAAAAAATAAAAATAAAAAATAAAAATAAAATTGTTTTTTATTTTTATTTTATTTTTTATTTTATTTTTTTTTTTTATTAAATCTACATAGAAAAAACACAAGATACATTTTCAATCAGTGCATCAACCCAAACAACCTCCCCCATGCACACTCATCCACACCCACTCACACAAAAGGGGTTATTTCTTTCTGCTACCAATATTCTGGTTCCCACAACATAGACAACACATCTGCAAGGGACACAGTCCCTGAAGCACACATGATTGTATAGGCTGCTGGTCCACTAACATTTTCATTAATTACTATTTTTTATGTAATTATTTTTATATTGTTTTACTTTCTTTTTTATCCAAGAAAATGTTTTTTTTTTATTTTAAAAAAGGGCCTTATCTTCAACAGACCAGGTTGTCAATGAAATTAGATTTGTTTAAAGGGTTTTTAAAACCAGGCCCAGTCCAGATAATGTCCAAGTCGGACTCAGCAACACACACCTTCATTCATGTACACAGAAAAAAAATTAGGGAACACAACAGATTGCATATAATTTATAAACAAAATTACATTTTCAAAATAAGCATTTATGTACAGTCCAGATTATGTCCAGGTCACTCAAATTAGGGAACACAACAACAGATATCATATAATCTATAAACATAATTATACTTTCAAAATAAGCCTTTGAGGACTTCTCATCTTTTTTTTAATGTTTTTTGGCATCATTATCGTTTTCAACCATGTAACTTTCTAAAGTTAGAAAATACTGAATAAATGTTTTAATGAAAGTAATACTAAATGAATATCTGTTTTTGGCCTTAAAAATAAACATTTTACCGAGTACTATAATTAAATTGACTAAATCATGATTGTCAATGAACTCTCCTAAAATAACAGAAACCACATTAAGCTTCATAAACAAACCAATCCTTAAACACATTTTTTCAACTTCCACCCAAAACAAAGACACAATATGACAATACCAAAACAAATGCAGGGTGGATTCAGGCTCCTGACAACAAAATCGGCAATCATCTGACTCTGTCATATTCCATAATTTTAACATTTTCCCTGTGGGTAAGAAGTTATAAATAATTTTAATTTGAAAATAACGATTTTGCACATCGATAGTGGTTTTATAGATTAGTTTGAATATGGCATCCCATGGCAACGGGCAGTCAAAAAAGTCCTCCCATTTTCCATTTGTGTTGTATGAGGCAGCCTTCAAAGATTTCTTTATTAAATAAAAATTATATATTTTTCTATTTATTTTAGTTCCTTTTTGCCAACTAGAATTTCTTATTAGAGGTTTACAAACTAATAATTTAGTAGTTCCATAATTAATTATTTGTTTCCATCTTTTCCCAATTACTCCAGTTAGTTGATAAAATGAAAAGCTTGAGCAAGCATCACCATACATAGCTCTAAATTCATCATACGTCATAATTTTACCATTCTCATTGATAATATCATTGACAAAAATTATTCCTCTTTCAAACATATTTTTCCAAAAGAAAGGCTTTCCATCTATTACAATATTAGAGTTCATCCATATTAACTGCTGCAAAATATCGTCTCTTTTTTCTGGCACATAAAATTGAAAACACCACTATGAGTGGATTGTTTCTTTTATGAACCCCGCCATGTTTCCCAGCAGACTCTCTGGGAGGGGATCACTTGTAAAAAAGGATACAATTTCTTTTGATACAGTACATGTTTTTTGTCCAACAGGACATTTGTGTACCACTCAATGTTTAAATACATCTTTGGAACAATTGATGCTTTTAAAGACAGACACATAGCTTCAAGGTTGAGAAGTTTCAGGCCCCCATATTCATACTCTTTTTACAAAACCTTTCTTTTAATCTTTTCTGGTTTGCCGTTCCAGACAAAATCGAAGACCCTCCGCTCATAAATCTTAAAAAAGTTTTGTGATGGAGCTGGTAATGACAAAAACAAATAAATAAATTGAGGAATAATTAATGAGTTGGCAATAGACATTTTACCATACAAGGTTAGGGATTTCCCTTTCCATAATTGCATAATTTTGTCCAGCTTTCTTAGTCGATTATCATAATTTACTGAGCCTAGATCTTCCAGATTTTCTGGGATCTCCTTGGTCTTGTCGACGTTCAGGACCAGGTTGTTGGTTCTGCACCAGTCAACCGGATTGTGAAAGTCTCTGTGTGTGGGTTCTCCTTGGACCGACAGAATCTGCGGGACCCGAAGTCCAGGTTCAAACAAGTCTTTTATTTATAGGTTTTTAATGGGCAATGTCGCCAGCTGCCACCTTCTCGCTCGTGTGGGTTTTCTTCCTTCTCTCCTCAGCGCCCCCCTCATGGCCTCGGACGCTGCTGATGAAGGATACAGGTGATTAGATAACCAGCCCCAGCTGGGCAATCTACTCACCTGTCAGCTGGGCTTCGAAGCCCTGCCTTACACACTCCCTTCCCGCAGGAGGCGCGCCGACCATGCCCCCCTCCACACAGATGTTTCACCTCCTCCCTGTAGTCCATGTCGTTGTTGTCACAAATGAGGCCCACTACTGTTGTGTCGTCTGCATACTTCAGGAAGTGGTTAGTAGTTGAATGTAAAATCAATTTGAACAACTCTATGATAATATGCTGATTATAATCGATAACAATGTTAAAGGTGAATTTCAATGTTTGTTGCACACCAGACATAACCAGATACCTGTGTGCAAGACATGTTGACTACATTGCGGAGTTGAGACTGGGGAAACCTGGTGCCTTGCTGAAGAGCATTTCAACAGAAATCAAGAAGCAGACTAGCATTGCTATTTTCCAACTCTTACTCTCCCGTTCCAAAAACCCGAGTCCTTCCAGACGGAGACACTGCTCATAAGAGTAGTGAAGAAATGAAACGATATGTTCCCTTTGCCTCACTTTCAGCCGGCAGCCAAATGGTAAACGATGATTGTGTGTGTGTGTGTGTGTGTGTGTGTGTGTGTGTGTGTGTGTGTGTGTGTGTGTGTGTGTGTGTGTGTGTGTGTGTGTGTGTGTGTGTGTGTGTGTGTGTGTGTGTGTGTGTGTGTGTGTGTGTGTGTGTGTGTGTGTTATACAGTCATGTGTGTCCATTTCAAAGGCTCCGTTCAAACAGACATCTACTTTAATTCTGCCACCCAGCAGGACACATTTCTCTCTCGCTCTCTCTCTCTGTATCTCTCGCTCTCTCTAGTACACACACACACACACACACACACACACACACACACACACACACACACACACTCCTCACTGTCTGGGGGCTAATAGGGTGCGGTGAGTGTCTCTCCGTCTGAACAAGGGGTTCTCTTGAGGGTGGGCGAAGCTCCGGAGGCCTAAGGTCCTGATCACGACATGTAAGGATGTGCCCCCTAATAAGGGGCATCGGTTTGTTTCCTAATCTGGGTCGGGACCCTGATTTGTCTCACACAAAGAATAATTGTGGTGTGAATGTTCTTCGGAAAACAGACAGCTGCAGTAGCAGGAGTCTGTGTGTGTTCATGTAGACCTCAGGTTTGTATGCTAAACTATGACCGAAAATTTAAAAAAAACGCAGAAATTCTGTCTTTTCTCCTACGCTTCATCAGCAGAACTCAAAAATCTAAAACCGAACCTAAAATATTATATATAGGGGTGTTGCCATCTGATATTGATATCAGATATCAGTTTGGTGCCAGCTTAATTGTTGTTTCATCTGACATCTCATAGACAAAGATTCTGGAGGAAAGTTCTGTGGTCAGACAACCTAAAATCATCAGCCCGGAGGTTGGATCTTGGGCGCAGTTGGGTGTTCCAACAGGACAATGACCCCAAACACACGTCAAAAGTGGTAAAGGAATGGCTAAATCAGGCGAGAATTAAGGTTTTGGAATGTCATTCCCTAAAGTCCTGACTTAAACATCATATGGACAAAGATACGACCTTCTGGAGGAAAGTTCTGTGGTCGAACAACCTAAAATCATCAGCCCGGAGGTTGGGTCTTGGGCGCAGTTGGGTGTTCCAACACGACAATGACCCTAAACACACATCAAAAGTGGTAAAGGAATGGCTAAATCAGGCTAGAATTAAGGTTTTATAATGACCTTCCCTAAAGTCCTGACTTAAACATCATATGGACTAAGATAAGACCTTCTGGAGGAAAGTTCTGTGGTCAGACAACCTAAAATCATCAGCCCGGAGGTTGGGTCTTGGGCGCAGTTGGGTGTTCCAACAGGACAATGACCCCAAACACACGTCAAAAGTGGTAAAAGAATGGCTAAATCAGCCTAGAATTAAGATTTTAGAATGGCCTTCCATAAAGTCCTGACTTAAACATCATATGGACTAAGATAAGACCTTCTGGAGGAAAGTTCTGTGGTCAGACAACCTAAAATCATAGGCCCGGAGGTTGGGTTTTGGGCGCAGTTGGGTGTTCCAACAGGACAATGACCCCAAACACACGTCAAAAGTGGTAAAGGAATGGCTAAATCAGACTAGAATTAAGGTTTTATAATGACCTTCCCTAAAGTCCTGACTTAAACATCATATGGACTAAGATAAGACCTTCTGGAGGAAAGTTCTGTGGTCAGACAACCTAAAATCATCAGCCCGGAGGTTGGGTCTTGGGCGCAGTTGGGTGTTCCAACAGGACAATGACCCCAAACACACATCAAAAGTGGTAAAGGAATGGCTAAATCAGGCTAGAATTAAGATTTTAGAATGACCTTCCCTAAAGTCCTGACTTAAACATCATATGGACTAAGATAAGACCTTCTGGAGGAAAGTTCTGTGGTCAGACAACCTAAAATCATAGGCCCGGAGGTTGGGTTTTGGGCGCAGTTGGATGTTCCAACAGGAAAATGACCCCAAACACACGTCAAAAGTGGTAAAGGAATGACTAAATCAGGCTAGAATTAAGGTTTTAAAATGGCCTTCCCTCAAGTCCTGACTTAAACATCATATGGACAAAGATAAGACCTTCTGGAGGAAAGTTATGTGGTCAGACAATCTAAAATCATCAGCCCGTAGGTTGGGTCTTGGGCGCAGTTGGGTGTTCCAACAGGACAATGACCCCAAACACACGTCAAAAGTGGTAAAGGAATGGCTAAATCAGGCTAGAATTAAGATTTTAGAATGACCTTCCCTAAAGTCCTGACTTAAGCATCATATGGACTAAGATAAGACCTTCTGGAGGAAAGTTCTGTGGTCAGACAACCTAAAATCATAGGCCCGGAGGTTGGGTTTTGGGCGCAGTTGGGTGTTCCAACAGGACAATGACCCCAAACACACGTCAAAAGTGGTAAAGGAATGGCTAAATCAGGCTAGAATTAAGATTTTAGAATGACCTTCCCTAAAGTCCTGACTTAAGCATCATATGGACTAAGATAAGACCTTCTGGAGGAAAGTTCTGTGGTCAGACAACCTAAAATCATAGGCCCGGAGGTTGGGTTTTGGGCGCAGTTGGGTGTTCCAACAGGACAATGACCCCAAACACACGTCAAAAGTGGTAAAGGAATGGCTAAATCAGGCTAGAATTAAGATTTTAGAATGACCTTCCCTAAAGTCCTGACTTAAGCATCATATGGACTAAGATAAGACCTTCTGGAGGAAAGTTATGTGGTCAGACAATCTAAAATCATCAGCCCGGAGGTTGGATCTTGGGCGCAGTTGGGTGTTCCAACAGGACAATGACCCCAAACACACGTCAAAAGTGGTAAAGGAATGGCTAAATCAGGCGAGAATTAAGGTTTTGGAATGTCATTCCCTAAAGTCCTGACTTAAACATCATATGGACAAAGATAAGACCTTCTGGAGGAAAGTTCTGTGGTCGAACAACCTAAAATCATCAGCCCGGAGGTTGGGTCTTGGGCGCAGTTGGGTGTTCCAACACGACAATGACCCTAAACACACATCAAAAGTGGTAAAGGAATGGCTAAATCAGGCTAGAATTAAGGTTTTATAATGACCTTCCCTCAAGTCCTGACTTAAACACCATATGGACAAATAAGACCTTCTGGAGGAAAGTTCTGTGGTCAGACAACCTAAAATCATCAGCCCGGAGGTTGGGTCTTGGGCGCAGTTGGGTGTTCCAACAGGACAATGACCCCAAACACACATCAAAAATGGTAAAGGAATGGCTAAATCAGGCTAGAATTAAGATTTTAGAATGACCTTCCCTAAAGTCCTGACTTAAGCATCATATGGACTAAGATAAGACCTTCTGGAGGAAAGTTCTGTGGTCAGACAACCTAAAATCATAGGCCCGGAGGTTGGGTTTTGGGCGCAGTTGGGTGTTCCAACAGGACAATGACCCCAAACACACGTCAAAAGTGGTAAAGGAATGACTAAATCAGGCTAGAATTAAGGTTTTAGAATGACCTTCCATAAAGTCCTGACTTAAACATCATATGGACTAAGATAAGACCTTCTGGAGGAAAGTTTGTGGTATCATCCAAAACTAATGTAAAGTATCCAAACAACAGAATAATAAGTGATTATTACATTTTAACAGAAGTGTAGATAGAACATGTTGAAACTGAAAAAAACCCAGATATTTACAGTAAATGAACAAGTGGATTAATAATCAATTTTTACAGCTTGTCCCTCATAATTTTGACGAAATAGAATGGAAAATGACACAATATGTATGCATATGTCAGCAGACAAATTAGGAGCCTTGGTTTGTTTACTTACTACTAAAAGACAAGTTGTCTAGTATGTTCACTATTTTACTTATGGACAAACTTGCAATAAGAAACATATGTTTAATGTACCGTAAGATTTGTTGTTAAAATAAAGCCAACAATGCCATTTTTTTTGTGGCGCCTTATTTAGAAAATACCGAAAAGTATTGAAAATACATTTTGGTACCGATACTAAAACATACCCTAATAGGTACCATATCATGTATTGTCCCACACATCACCAGGATACGGAAAATAGCATGACAAATGCATGGAAATCCCATAATATTTAGCTTTTCACAAATGTATCGTACAAATTGTAGGATAATATTGATTATAGTCCTCAGACATTATCTATACTTCTAATATGGTATTCTTTAAACTGACCTTTATATTACCAGGGTCACTTGAACAGCTCTGGAAGGTAAAGTCAATGTTTTTTTCCAAAATACAAAAGGTCTTGCTGATGTCCCCTGTTTATCATCCGCTCCTGTACACACACACACACACACACACACACACACACACACACACACACACACACACATGCACGCACGCAAGAAACACAAACGCAGGCCCATGGAGACACGGCAAACACACCCACAGAGCAGCTGTTTAAACTCTGGCTCCGCAGCGTTGAAAGGCGGCATCGTTGTAAACATGGACGGGAACGTGGAAAAGAAATGTCACTACGTGTAATAAGTTGGCAAAATGTTGCAGCGGCAGCTCAACGGCAGATTAGTGTGCAAGAAAAGAAAGAAAATCTATATTGTGATTTCTTTAAGGCTAGAAAGTGAGCCCTCCAAGTGCACAGTTCTGCTCCATGTCTGCACAATGCAATCCCATTCAAACCAAACCAACGATTATTTTCCATTTTGACAGCGATGTTAAGTTTATCTTTGCTTGCTTCCGCAGAACGTTGTGTGGAGTGTTTGTTCCGGATTTATGAGCATCACTTGCCGCAATTAATTCAGCAGGCCAATTAAAATTGTCACATTAAATCAAACGCAGTCACACAATTATTAAGTCGGTCATTTAGCGTGTTATGGACTCACCGTCATCATGGCGAAGACGCGACAAAGTGCACAAGACACAGCCCCAAAAGCTTACATTTTGGTGCGTTCTATACCCCGGAAGTTGCCATGAGTAAACACACAAACACTCCACACAACATAATAATAGATTGTATTTGTAAAAAGCACTTTACATTGAGTAAACAACCTCAAAGTGCTACAGAGTATTACAAAAAATAAAAAGATAATAAAAAATACATAAAAATAAAAACTACAACAGCCAAATAGCTAAAACTAAGGTTTTTTTTAAAAAGAAGGGTTTTTAAGCCTTTTTTAAAAGCATCCACAGTCTGTGGTGCCCTCAGGTGGTCAGGGAGACCATTCCACAGACTGGGAGCGGCGGAGCACAAAGCCCTGTCTCCCATTGTTCGTAGCTTTGTCCTCGGAGGTTGGAGGAGGTTAGCCTGTCCGGAGCGGAGATGTCGTGTGGAGGATTTGGGGGTGGGTAGTTCTTTGAGGTAGAGGGGGGGCATTTCCATGGAGGCACTGGTGGGTTAGTAGGGAGATTTTGAATTCAATCCTGAGTGGAACAGGAAGCCAGTGAAGGGATTTGAGAATTGGTGTGATATGGTCATATTTCCGCACTCTCATCAGGATTCTAGCAGCACTATTCTGTATGTATTGCAGCTTCTGGATCTTCTTGCTGGGGATCCCGACAAGAAGTGCGTTGCAGTAGTCTAGCCTGGAGCACAAACACTCCACACAACATACTGCGGAAGTTAAGTTAAAGTTAACTTTGCAGTGGTCTGTAATGAACGATAAGCATCTACTTACTGCAGAAGTTAAGTTAAAGTTAACTTTAACTTTAACTTAACTTCCGCAGTATGTTGTGTGGAGTGTTTGTGTGTTTACTCATGGTAACTTCCAGGGTATAAAGCCCACCAAAATATAAGCTTTTGGGGCTGTGTCTTGTGCACTTTGTCGCGTCTTCGCCATGATGACGGTGAGTCCATAACAAGCTAAATGACAGACTAAATGATTGTGTGACTGCGTTTGATATAATGTGACAATTTTAATTGGCCTGCTAAATTTAATTGCGGCAAGCGATGCTCATAAATCCGGAAAATTCCTTAAATTAGCCGCAGCATTGTATAAAGCGCAGATTACAAAGCATGGGGAGGAAAGTACATTTGCGGTAATTCTTTCTCACTCTCCGTGTTCCCCAGCGAGCATAATCGACCAGGGGGAATTGGCTCTGCTGCCCTGGTTCTCCCTGCTGGCAGCCAACACTCCCTCCAATATTAAAATGTGAATCTGCATATATTAGTATTAATTGTATTATTATTACTCAACTTGATGGGAGGAGCAATCCCAAGGTATTTATTGTCTTGGGTATTTAATCTTTTAATGCATTTTCTATTAGAAAAATATTGGAAGGTTTTTTTAGGTAGCAAAAAACAAACATGAACTGAGCATGTTGTCCTACTCAAAATGTTCATAAATAGTGTGTGTGTGTGTGTGTGTGTGTGTGTGTGTGTGTGTGTGTGTGTGTGTGTGTGTGTGTGTGTGTGTGTGTGTGTGTGTGTGTGTGTGTGTGTGTGTGTGTGTGTGTGTGTGTGTGTTCTTGTATTTCTACCCTTCTTGAGACATCAAAAAGGAAAAGTACCTTCCATATGAGGACCGGTGAACAAGCTAGGACCGAAATCATGGTCCCAATATAGGAAAACCATTGCATCTAATAGAGAGCCAAATACTAGAGTCCGTGAACATTGCTCCAAAGTCAGGATTTTTTTGTTGATTTCATGCGCATACAAAAGTAAACATCGACAGGTGCAAAGGCAGCAATATATGATAAAACAAGACTTAAGAAGGACTTCCCTTTTCATCCCCAAAAAACCCGCCAGGTGAACAGCTGATTTTACCATTTCCGGTGCCGACGTAAGACAACCCGCGTCCCATATGTGAACATAGGATGAACAAATACACTACGCTACTAAGACTATAGTGGCCATTAACAGTTAGCCTCTACAGCTGGGTTGCCCAAAGTGCGGCACAGGGGCCATCTGTGGTCCGTGACTCATTTGTCATCGGCCTTAAGCACATTACAAAAAAACAAAAAAATGTTGATCTCATTTGCACCCCTGGTGGTGAAATCTATCAAAATGAGGGTGGTCCCAAAAAGGAGGGATTTTTCCAATTGACTGCGTGTCGCTTTTAAAAGTGCTTTTCCTCCGGTAAACATATGAAATAACAAGTGTGCGTAAAAAAATTGAAGTGCTCCCCCTCTGGCCAACATATGAAATAACAAGTGTGTTTAAGAAATTGAAATGCACCCCCTTTGGCCAAAATTAACTAAAAAATATATATAAATATGTATATAGAGACATACTGTAATAAGTTTAAGTAAATAACGAAAATTAAAAACCAAAATACAAACAAAAAAAACAAAAAAATTACTAAAAGCTTACCTTTTTTATATTTGCAAAGTATCTATATATTATTAATGTTGTAAATACAAATCTTTACAGATCTAGAAAGGGTGGTCCTAAAGAAGTAGGCATTTTTCACAGGTCTCAAGAAGGTAACACATACAAGAATGTGTGTATGCATAAACATTACACAGAAAATATATATATTTTTGTCTTGTCTTCAGTAGTAGATGCTTATCGTTCATTACAGACCACCGATTTGCATGTAACTTTTGGTTGGCACAGTGCGTGCGTCGCTTTCTCGCAGGTCTGTCGTTATCTCTCACCCCACCTCTTTCACTCAGGATTAAACATGTTTATCAATTATCTCTCAATCTAGCCTCTAGCTCTCAGCACGCTACACAGCTAATTGAATCATTAAACAATCGCTAGTCCTCAGGGAGTGTGCCTGCGTGTGTGTGGTAGCTGTTTGCAAACATGACGATGCCCTTGGGTAACTGCTATTCACTTGAGAGAGATATTCATTGATTTGAAATGCTGGCCCCTGTGCGTGTGTACACACACACACACGCACACACACACACACACACACACACACACACACACACACACGCCGACAGTTCTTGGCAGAGGCTGCCACCATTGTCTTTTCCACCAAGCTGGTTTCGCTGCTAGTTCGGAGCTAGAGCCTCACCTCCTGGTACCCCAGCACCCCCAAAACCCTCAAATCTAGACTCCAAACATCCTACAACAAGCTAGTCAGGTTACTTGTAGACCTCCACCCCAGATCACACCTCACTCCTACCCACTTCTCCAAAGTGGGCTGGCTCAGTGTGGAGGACAGAGTAAAACAACTTGCACTGAGCCTGGTCTATAAAATTCGCTACACCTCCCTGATACCGAAGTACATGTCAAACTACTTCCATAACGTAAATGACCGCCATAACCACAACACCAGGGAGAGCTTCACAAACCACGTTAAACCCAGATTCCAATCTAACAAAGGTCTTAACTCATTCTCCTTCTATGCCACATCAATATGAAATGCACTCCCAACAGGTGTAAAAGAAAGTGCATCTCTACCCTCCTTCAAAACCTCAGTAAAAGAACACCTCCAGGCAACTACAACCCTAGACTAACACCCTCCCCCCACCATATCCCACCTACCAGGATTGTAAATAATCAAATGTAAATAATCAAATGTATATACTTGTTCTTATGCTTTCTGAGCTCACTATGTTCACTGCTAGCTGTACATATCCTACCGAGTCAAACCTACACTGTTTCAATGTCCATTTCTCGGATGATATAATTGTTGATGACTGAAGTATGCCGATAGCAACCCAACCTAACCCCCCCGCCCCAACCCCCTCCACATCCCACCCCCCGGATTGTAAATAATGTAAATAGTTCAATGTATATACTCTGATGATTAACTTGTGTGATGACTGTATTATGCTGATAGTATATATTTATACCATGAATTGATTAACGTGGACCCAGACTTAAACAAGTTGAAAAACTTATTCGGGTGTTACCATTTAGTGGTCAATTGTACGGAATATGTACTGTACTGTGCAATCTACTAATAAAATTTCAATCAATCAATCAAAGATCTTTGCTTTTCAACTAAACGGGCATCGTCTCTGAAAATTGGTTGCAGGCAAGCACCAACACATTGCTGGTTTAAAGCCCAAAATGATATGGGCAAAAGAGGGAAACAATGTAAATATAGTGTAAATTTACAGAGTGTACAAAAACAATGTAAATCATTTATAAAAAATTGACACGAGAAGAGCAGGAAAAAGTTGAAAAGTTAGTCCCGAATCAAAGCTACAGTGGACTGAGGTAGGTAGGTAGCTCTGTATTGTCATTGCACAAGTACAATGAAACTTTGTTTTCAGCACAAACCCGTTCAAGATTAGACAAACAGTGTACAGGGTTACAGAACAGGAACACTGATGGGTCGCCACAAGGAGCCCCGTGCAAGATGGGAAAAAGGTAAATGAGTAAAAAATACAATCTAGACTGGGCTCCCAAGAGGGCCCAGTCTGGAGTGGGAAAAAAACCTCCATGGTAAAGCACATATACATATTACAACGTACATCTCGAGACTTGCAACAGAGGGGAGGGAGTGGGGGGCCATGGTGGCCGGCTGCAGCTCTTCAGGCGCTGCCCAGCCGTCCATCACCCCTAAGGGATTCGCGTCAAGGGCGTTGGATGGGGGGGTGGGGTATGTGTGTGTGTCGTATATTTTTTGTGTGTGTAAGCCTGCCGCGTGTCTCCGTTCCGCGGCCTTGGTCTTGTCCCACACGCCAGTCAGTCCAAAGTCAACAAAAACAGGTGTGTGTCCATGAGAGACAAGAAGGGAGTTCGTTGTGTTTTCGCCGCACCGTCCTTCGGGAGAGTCTCGAAGCCAGGGAAACAATCCAAGTTAGAATGTTTTGTATGCGAGTGAAAATAAAATGTGCTTCCATCCATTTTCTACCGCTTGTCCCTTTTTTGGGGTCGCAGGGGGTGCTGGAGCCTATCTCAGCTGCATTCGGGCGGAAGGCGGGGTACACCCTGGACAAGTCGCCACCTTATCGCAGGGCCAACACAGATAGACAGACAACAGTCACACTCACATTCACACACTAGGGCCAATTTAGTGTTGCCAATCAACCTATGCCCAGGTGCATGTCTTTGGAGGTGCGAGGAAGCCGGAGTACCCGGAGGGAACCCACGCAGTCATGGGGAGAACATGCAAACTCCACACAGAAAGATCCCGAGCCCGGGATTGAACTCAGGACTACTCGGGACCTTCGTATTGTGAGGCACATGCACTAACCCCTTCACTCTAAATTGTCTATGACTGGTCCTTAAAATTCATCCTGTGGGGCAGACAGTCCGATGCTATCCAAATCACTAAGTGTCTACAGTTCTTCCTGCATCCTCCAATCATTTGTGGCAGCTTTGGGGTACTTTGAAGACTGCTAGCAACTTCCA